>NC_064814.1:27821952-27962028 GCF_023721935.1 Panthera uncia
GGACATAGTCACTCAAGGTGGAGAACACAGAACAGGATGGAGTCGGCCGGCGTAGGCCCGCCCTTTCAACGATCATGAAGATAATAAATACCCCTTTCAGGAGAATGTTCACCTCTGGAAATAAAAGCCAGTGAATGTAGTAAAAAATGGGCACTTAATTACATGGAATCTTAAATGTTTTCCTTATTGAAAAATAGGTAACAAATCAGAAGCAAAATAAGGCAAAATTAGAAGTTGTTATAAATGAATGGTGGGTGCATTGATTCATATACAAAAATTATACTTTTTAGCATGTTTGAAACCTTTGATAACTTTGTTACAAATGGCATTAAAATACTAGGTTGAGATCATATAGAAAAGTGAGTCTCTAGCTAAATGAGTTTCTTTCTGATGAGAGCCAAAATAAATAATTGAGATGATGCAGGGGAATAAAAGAGTTTAATTTTATGAGAAAACATGTAATAAACATGATATGGTTTTTTAAAAAATGATCGGCCAATTCACTGAAAATGATTATATTTGTGGTCATGTGTGAATATGACATTTACCAACCAGCAACAAAAGAAATAAGAGCCTCAACACATGGCCCTTTAAAGAAACCTAAACATGAGACTATAAGCATTTTTCAGTACATGACATGGTAGATAATGTTTCAAAACACGGCTACAAGAACCCTAATGTGACTTCAAAGAGCTTCTGAGCAGTGGTTCACTCTGATTGCAAGACGTTCCATTTGCCAGAAGCTCTAGATACCGCTAATGGAGAGGGAAAAATTGGAGACTGCCCATTGTTACCTGGGGTCTTGGCCCCTGAGAATAGTATATTCTTCTGTTATCAGAATATTTTATTTTAAAATAAATTTCTAAAATAATAAAAAAAATGATCAAACTGATCATCATATTTTGGAAAAATGATCAGCCTTTGAAGATGTAAGACTTAAAAAGTGTAATTTTGGAGAATAACAATGAACGGGCTTTTGTTTTGTTTAGACACCTAGCAGTCTGAAAGCTCTCTCTCTTAAGACATATGCAACCTCTATAGTCATTGTTTTCAATTAATATTTTTGAGCTTATATTACATGACAACACTCAGTTGAGTGTTCATTGACTTCTCATAGCCTTCTTAGATAAATGTCATGGGGGTTACTGAGGTTTATTTATGTGCAGAGAAAGTTGGAGGAGTCCAGAGAGGACATGCAATCCAAGCTGGGTCCTAACAGAATAGGACAAGAGGCACATATATCACTTCCAGAGTTCTCCTCCCAGCCTAACTTGTACCCTTCATTTCAAGTCTCTTCACTGCCACTTCCTCTCTCCAGCCCTGTATTCAAGTAGGAAGGCTGGTTGTTGCTTTCTACTCACATACAAATTTGAAAACCTGTGCCATGGCTACTATTTTCTGGTCTGGGTTAATATGGAGGAAGCATCTCATGATCTCATGACATCTCCTCACACTTTGCTGAGGGAATATGTCATGGCACAGACTACAAAAAGACATAGAAACTCAGTGGTCAATTGTCAAGTCCCCATGGACATGCTCATGTGGGTAAAGAGGTAAGAAGTTGGGCAACACCATCCATTTAAAGCATATAGGTTGTAGGTAGTTTGGGGTCTCTTATCCTGCTATCTCTAAATATCTCCTTGCCCCCTATTTTTAAAAGTTACCATTCACTTTTATTCATATTAAACGTGTTAATTGTATTAATATTAATAAAATATATATAAACTTTCTATTTCTGACATAAGGAATCACTATAAACTTGGTGGCTTAAAAGGTAGCATACACTTATCGTTCTGCAGGTCAGAAGTCTACTGTCACTGGGCTAAAATCAAAATGTTGGCAGAACTGTATTTCTTTCTAAAGGAGAATTCATTCCTTTGCATTTTCCAGCTCCTGGAGTTTAGCCATATTCCTTGGCTCGTGGCCCCTTTCCTCCATCCTGAAAGCTGGCAAAGTTGCATCTCCCTGATCTCTCCTCTATCATCACCTCTTTCTCTCTGATTACAACTTTTAAGGATTCGTGCGATTACATTGGACCAATCCAGACAATGCAGGATAATATTTCTATTTCAGAGTCGTTAACCTGAATCACATCTGCAGAGTCTCACCATGCAAAGTGGCATATCCACAGGTTTGAGTTGTAACCATCTTTTGGTGTAGATTTAAAAATAGTAACAGCATCAACATAAAGTGAAGATATGAGTTGAGAGGTAACCCTTACTTGCTTAGTTGTATGGTCCTTTACATACATTATCTTATGGAATTTTCAAAACAACTCAGGAAGTTAGATGATAATACCCAAAGTAAGCAGATAAAAAAAAAAAAGGATTTCAGAGAAGTTTAGTGATTTACCCTAAGTCACATAGTTTAGAGGCATCCATTCCAGGAGTTGAACACAGCCTACCTTCTGCAGTAGGCTTCTTAAGGCAGTAGACCAATCTAAAATTAAGAGGTGTATTTTAGAGGAAGACATATTGCCAACATGCAGAAGTTTAAAATCACTTTTTAGTTTAAATAATTTATTTGCAAATCTGACCATTAATCGAAACCTGGCATATAAGTGTCTGCTTCTCTTAGAAACACTCTCTCAGTAAAAGACATATAGTGTGTGTCCTGATTACTCAGTTGGAAAACTCCCTGCCTTTTTGCTGTTCTGTCCCTGTTACATCACCACCATTCATTCATCGTGAAGACATCACCAGACATCATCCTCCTGTCTCTTGCCTTTAACTATGTCACAAACTCACCTATTCCCACTGCCACTCCTTTGGTGCCCATGAAAATCTTCTCTCTCATGTCTGACTGCAATAGCCTTCTGACTGGTTCTCTTGCCTCCTGTATTGCCTGCCCCACACCTACCACCCATTTTCCCTCCTTAGAAGAAGAGTCAACTCTTTAAAATTTTCATCTCAGCCAGAAAGTCACTTGCTTGAAGCTTTTGGAAGGCTCCCCATTTCCCTCATCTCCTCTGAGACAAAGGATAAACTCTTGATCCTAATAGACCTGCCCAATTGACTCCTGCTTTCCTCTTCAATCTAATTTATCTCACAACTACCTCATACTTCTTCCTTCCCTCCTTCACACAAGTTCATGTTGTATTGACTTTCTTTCCACTTCCAAAATATCAATTTCCATCTCTCCCCCTCCATCCATCTCCTTCTTTTTTCCCCTCTTCTGTTCTCTCTCTCTCTCTCTCTCTCCTTCTCTTCTCTATCCTTCACCCTCCCTTCCTCTCTCTCTCTCTCTCTTTCTCTCTGAGTCTCTCCCTCTCTCTCAAAGGTGTGCACAATCTCTTCACCTGGACTTTCCCATATCTGCTCCTCTGGAAAACTCTCAGGGAAATCTCCACATGTATGACTTATGCACATTCTTCTCTGTGTTCCCAAATCTGAATTAGTGACCCTCATATACGTTCTTACAGCATCATGTATATCAAAACACTTTTTACTCTGTAGTTTTCTTTTCTGTTCATAGCCTCACTATAGAACTAGACCCTACATTGGAGTATAGGGGCCATATCTTCAAATATTTGCAACTTTTGATTACATATTTGCCTTTTTCTGAGGGCACAAATACTTACATATGCATCTTTTATGATTAGGATTTCTACATATAGTCTCCAATTCAAAGCTAGTAAAACACAAATATTTAAATTTTCCACAGCTACCGACAAGAAAAGAAGTAACTGAATTTTTATAACAGAGTTATACTTCAGATTATGGTAAATTTTTAGATTGAGCATAACTGTTAGAGTTTCTGCCATAAATTTTCATATTCTGATATCTCTGTCCATGTAGTCAGCTAGGCGGCTCCCAAATCATTGTATACATTATCTTTCTCATAAATAACTGAAGATATGTATGCTTGTCTCCCACAAAGATGAATAATTGGGAGTGTTTTTTATTCATAAGTACATCAAGTCTGAGACTAAAAGAATTAAAACAAGAACTTTGCTTTAAGTCAATCAACTTCTGGAGCCAACACAGAAACATGTTAAACTTGATGGCTGTAGTGTTTCTTTCCAGTTTGTTCCCTATTGTGCACAAAACAGAAGAAGGGCCATGTTTCAAACCAATCTTCTATATTGAAACTATGTTTTTAAATCAAGTAACTCATTTAATGGACTAAAAAAAAAATTTAGTGTGAAAACAAGTGGTTTTTCAACTGAGTGCTTTATATTTTAATTGCCTGTTTTTGAGTGATTAAACACACGCTGACTGACCATCATAACAATCAAATTAACAAAACAGCTGCAAATGTTAGTTCAGGCTTAATGTATCTCTTTTTGGCCCACTTACATTTGCTGCTGCTGGAGAACTCAAAGTTTAGTTCTCAGGTTTTGTCAAGGAAAGTAGACTTGAACTTTGAGGATAGTTAGATTGCGGAACAAAACAAAGCAATTGTCACAGGGTAATAGCAAGAGCATCATCAGAAGACAATATTGAGTATGTCGAATACATAAAATACATTCAGAATTATAGCCTGCATCTATTTGACAGACCTGAGGCAGTTACTGTCTGCTGCTACAGTTTTCACATAGATGCAAGAAAAAAGGGTCCTCATGCTTTCTGTGAGGTTGTGGCAGCCAAGATTGAAGGGGAGAATACAGAACAAATCATGGTAATACAGGGAAAAATATGGAGAGATAATTTTTGCAACTCAGAAATAACCTTTGAAAAAGTGAAACGTGAAGAGCCTCCTTTACTACAAAAAATATATAAAATTTGAGTTAAATATATAATCATATAATATTAATAATATATATTTATATAATATTTCACTATTGTATATAATGTACTATGATATACTAAGCTATACTATATAATACTTATATTTATATAATATAATATATATAATTTATTCTATATTACAGCTATTAATTTATTATATATTATTTATATAATAATATAAAACTTGAATTAAATAATTATATATTATATATTATTATATACATTAACAATATATTACTGTTATATATAAAATATATTATATATCATATAATATAACATATATTACATATAACATGTGTTATAACATGTGTTATATGTAATATATGTATATAATACATATTATATGTTGCATATAATATATATTACATATAATATATATGCATATGATATATAATATAATATAACATACATTACTTATGATATATATTATATGTAATATATAATGTAACATATGATATATATACATATATAGGGAAAAGAAAACCATAATGCCATGTTATTCCTCATTGCTGCTATAGAGTCCAATAGAACTGGTTACAGAAGTGATGTATCTGTCATCAAAACATTGCTTCTTTACTTTTTTAAAAAAAAATTTTAATGTTTATTTTTTTTGAGAGAGAGAGAGAGACAGTGGGGAAGAGGAAGTGAGAAGGGGGGAGACACAGAAGCCAAAGCAGGCTCCAGGATCTGAGCTGTCAGCACAGAGCCCAACAGGGGGCTTGAACTCACAAACTGTGAGATCATGACCTGAGCCAAAGTCAGATGCTCAACCGTCTGAGCCACTCAGGCACCCCTACTTCTTGACTTCTATTGATTTTCTGACTTTCTCATTATGTGAAAGATATGGATAGACTGAACAGATTATTTTCATATTTTCTTTAGGTTAATTCTCTTACTAAGTTCTGGGCATGAGAAAAGATTATTTTGCCTTGCAAATTCTACTAGAATTTTAAGAAAAGCATTTTATATTTTACATTGCATTTTCATACATCATATTATATCTCACACTAGTACTGCAAGGTTGACTAATAAGAGTTTTAGTTGGGCTTCCCTGGAATCAGACTCTGAAATGAGGTTTTATATGCAAAAGATATAGTAAGGAAAAGATCCCAAAGAAGTAAAGGAATCCTGAGTAAGGCTGCCCTTTTATCAGAAAAAAAAAAAAAAAAAAATGGATACAGTGTAACTTAATCTCACGTGCATGGAAATTTTAGAGTACAAGTTATGTTTCAGAATTTTACTGATCTGAGATAGGGATCTAAGCTTCCATATGCCCACTGCCTTCAGACACTGGCTAAGCATTTCCAATGGGGACACGTTTTTTCCAGGTAACTCTGTCTCATCCCATTTGCAAGCAAAATAGGTTTCAATAGCCCAAAGGCCATCCTTTGTTTGCTGTTGGAAGCAAAAACACACAGAAGTTAGGAGTAGGGAGGGATACAGCAAACAGTATTTTAAAAAGTAATCCAAAGAGATCTGAGTGGAACACAAACACTAAACACCACAGTCAGGTTTTACCAGCTCACGTTACAAGATGAAAAACTGATGTTTAGAAAGGAAATAAGATTTATCTATCACCATATACAGGTGAAGGTGTAGAACAGATGATATAAGACCCTGATTGTAAATCCTGTGTGGCTCTGGCTGGTTCCCCATCCCCTCCCCCCCATTACCTCGTATTATATTATAATGTTATTTAGTTTTGTAATTAACATATAACCTTATAATAAAATATGACCTGATATTTTATAGCACTCTACACATTTCTGATTACTTTGAATATTTTACTTTTGTTCATGTATGTAGTTTTATATGCTTAATTAAGCCAGAGGTCACAAACATAAGGTTCTGGCAGATAATATAAATCAGTGAATCAGGACAGATGACAGAGACAATAAAGAACTGTGCCCCCCTGGAGAGTTGCCACCTCTTAGCCCCAGATTATTGTTGCCACGGGGGAATAAAGATCCAGTGTTGCTGCTCTTCCATTTTTCCTAAGCTTGGCCAGAAATCAAGACATTTCACATACAGTCTCCTAGTTTCTAGATACTGGCAACTTTTTTCCTAAGTCACAAAAAGCCATGTTTCTGTGCAGGTTAAAGTATGTGCCTCATCTAGGGTTATTCAAATTAAACATTTTTGAGCTATAATTCTTGCCAAACCAAGATATATAGAGAAAAGGGTTTAATTTGTGTGCTTGAGCTCAGGATCCCTAAATGAAGCCAATGCTTCCATGAACTGTAAATCTTATGCAATTCAATCAACTTTATTTTTAAAAAGTTTTCTTTTCACATGAGGTATTTTTGGCTTTGAGTCTCAGTGTGAACCACAAAAAAAGCAAGAGGAGATCTCAAAACCCTTTAACATTGTTCTAAATTCTGTCAAAGTGAGGTCACTGTGACTAAGGCAGTAACTCTTAACCTCATGATACCCAATGTCCCCTTTGGTAACATTTTCCTGTAATACCACCTCTACTTTTTCAGAATAAAATTCAAAAGATACTATCAAACACTAATATAAGTTTTAATGAAATCAGTATAAAGCCCTAACCATAACATAAAGAGGAAAGAAGAGAAAGCCAAGCTACAATTAATAGCATGTATTTCTATGTCTAAACGTTTGGACACAACTATACTAGAAGATTTAATTAAATTGCTGATGCTTGTGCCTATATATAAAATATATTTGTATTAAAATATGTAAAAATTCATATGTCAACTACAAATGAAGACCAATAAAATTCTGGGTATGTGATCCGAATTACAAAAATACTTTGTTCTCAGTAAAATTTTTTCCAAAACAGCAAATAATTCTTGGTATAAGTTTCCAAAAATATTAATAAAGCATATTCTTCTCTTGATGTTCATAACTGTTGAGTGGGAAATGCAATGTGCATAAAAAATCAGCAAAAATACCTGGATTTATGTGTAAAATGAGTTAGGTTCTGGGTTCAGATAGTTACTAAAACATTTTTAGTTCACGTGGATAACCATTAGGACATTTGAAAGTCATACATTACATGAGAGAATGCTTCATTATGCTTATTATCTCCTGTATTAAAAAGTTTCTAGCATTCTTTGTTCTTACCTACTAAATATTGGTGCAGTTTCCCAATTATTGTGACAACCCAGAGTCTTCCAGAGGCACTAAATTATTGCCTAAGGAGCAGTACTTTCCTCTTCAGAACAAATGTTCTAAGACTTATCATGAAGACAGAAGTCAGATGATTAAACTAACAAGAAGTGTTGAATGAGTCAAATAAAATAGACCTCATTTTTTTTTTTTTTCAAATGACAGCTAACATGGTACCTGAGGGGAAGTGAAATCTTGAAATCAGCGTTAGCCAAGGTTGGCCATCCCTAAGCAAAGAGTAAAACTCTGTTAATCACTTCAGGTTGACAAAACAGTAAACTGAAACAATCTTTGCAACACATGTGGTTGCAGTAAAAGGTCAAGAGGAATTAAGTCAACTCCTTTCTCCTATTCAAACACATTCATGCATAGCTTTGGCAGGTGCCACTTTCTTTGATCCAGAGATCACCAAATATCCTCTTTAGCTGAAACTAGGATGATTTAGTGGTATAGGCGGATTTTAGAGAAAAGGGTCTCTGATTTTAGTGTCTTGAAGAGATTACCCAACGATAATGACATCATCAATGTATGTGTGAACACAGGACTAAACAATGCCAGGTCACAGGCTCTAATACATTGTTTATAAGAGAAGCGTTCAATAAATATCTATTTTAAGTCATATTTCTATTAAGGAATCTTGAGCTAATAGCAAAAAATATCTTCCTGAAACATAATAGTATCATGATGGGGTCTGGAAAATTTAAAGCAAGACTCTGGTTTTAAAATAGTAATAGAATTATTTTCATCAAAAGTCAATAAGATTACACAAAAACATTGAAAAAGGAAAAAAACTAATTTCTTATATCTTCCTAAATGCCATAGGGAGAGTCATGGATATATTCTCAAATCACATTGCTAGTAAAAAAACAAACCTTGTTGATTGAGGAGGGCACCTGTTGGGATGAGCACTGGGTGTTGTATGGAAACCAATTTGACAATAAATTTCATATTAAAAAAAAAAACCTTGTTGAAACAAAATCACAAGAAAAGTATTAGTAGCTAAGGGAGGACAAAAGATAATCATAGAACATCAAAGACATGAATTTGACCAAATAAATTGTATAGCCATTTGAAACGAGGCTGAAATCTTCAGATTATGAGTTTACTGAGGAAATACAGTAAGTAAAGAGTTTGATGTTAGAACATAAATTTAAGTACATGAGCAAATGTTTTCCTATATATCTAGTATATAGGTTTCCCATTTTATTTCTCGTCCTTCCTCAGATTTAATGATCAAAATATATGCCTTTGACAAGACGGTTGGCTGATGATTCTTAGAAATTAAATGAGAAACTCAAAGGTCAGGGTTCTAATCCATACTCAATCTCTGACACATGCAGTTGTAAGCAAGTCATTTAGTACTTCTAGTCTCCAAATGGATTTAATTATTTTAACCATTTTTAGCCCATAACACTTTATATGTACTAAAAATTATGTAAGCGAAGTATTTGTAACCGTATCCCCTTTAATTCATCAGAAGAGTATTATATTCATTCAAAAATATTATTTAAAGGGGTTTTCTTAAGATTTATATGAAATAGTAAAGAACTAATGTTTAGATACATAAAATTCTCATTTCTTTTCTAGAAAATTTTCTCCTAACACAGGCAGAGATTCTCTTAATCATCGAACTAACTTTTACCAAGCTCATCTAATATTATGGGTACTTTGCTAACCACTGGGGAAACATACCCAAGTCCTTAAAAGAGCTCTTATCAGGTAAATACTATACAGATTGTATATGCATGAAATTTATAAAGCAGGGCAGTGTAGGTTAAATGCCGTGAGAAATCTATGCACAGGAGTAGAACGGAACACATGTCACTGAAAGGATTATCTAAGGCTTTCCTGAGGACTTAGACCTTCAAGAATGGATAATATTTCACCAGACGGAGAGATGTTTGCATGGGGAGGGGAATACAGAGAAATTATTACATGATAGGAGAGCTTTCTGTCAGAGAGAATAGTCCTAGGAAAGGTAATATCTCGGTAAATAGTAGGAATTTACATATTTCCTTGAAGACTGAATATATAGATGGAGATAATATGGTCTAAGACTGAAAAGGTGAGGTATGATAAAATCATTTAGTGGCAATTGGAAATCTCTGAATATTTAAACGTGTGAGAGTAATGTGGAGAGAACTGTAGGTTTTTGACACTACTCTAAAAACTTAGTATCAGTAAGGGACCAGGCAATCATGATGGGGAAGAAGACAGACATTTGTAATATGGTGAAAAACTGCACAAGATTTAATGACACATATCTTTCATATTCCCTTTACTGAGGGCAACATCAAGAAAATGTGAGAGAACACAAGGGTGTGATTTAAATTTCTAACACTATGAACTTAATTTTTTTAATGTTTATTTTTGACAGAGAGAGAGAGAGAGAGAGAGAGAGAGTCGAGAGCAGGCTAGGGGCAGAAAGAGAGGGAAACACAGAATCTGAAGCAGGCTCTAGGCCCTGAGCTGTCAGCACAGAGCCCGATGCGGGGGCTGAAACTTACAAACTGCAAGATCATGACCTGAGCCAAAGTCGGACACTCCACTGACTAAGCCATGCAGGTGCCCCTGACCATGAACTTTAAAGGTCACAAATCCTACATGCCCTCCTCAACCAAGGAAACAGGCAAATACCTCCCAGAACACTTTCTCCAGAATCTCTGGAAATTTTCTTGGCTTCCTTCAGCAGCAGAAAGTTTCCATCTATGTTTCATGCAGAAAGATATATGACTTTTGCATTTGTTTATCCAATTTCCCATGAGCTTAATCTGAATAGCTATCTAATTTATTCTCTGAGGATAGAGTAAAACAGCTTGTCTCTTTTCTGAAAATATGTGGACTGAATTATTTATTTCTAACTTCTTAAGAAGCTTATAAAATGCAGGATGAAAGGTCAGGATTAATTAAGAAAAATGGTGTGAATTCCAGCGGAAGAAATGTATGTTAATTGGCAAAAAACTGCTATAGCCATTACCCTAGTGATATTCAGCGAAACTCGATTGGACTGAAAAAAAGAATGTCTTTGCCTTAACAAGTTGTATGTTGTGATAATGTTGATTTTAGTGTTGAAGTGCATACAATTTTTGAATAAAATTTGTCTAGAGTGACTTTCACTGACAGTTGTGTTTCCCTTCATTATCAAAGGCAAAGGAAAGCCACTCAAGATGTTGGCATTGAACCATTAAAGTCTGCAGACTGGGTTGTAAGGACAGAGAAGATTAGGGAAGTTGAAGCCAATACCTCATAACTCCCCCGTTCTCTAAATAATGCAACTGTAATGATTATACCTTTTATGCTAATGAGAACTTAGCAGGGCTTCCCATTCATTTAGAAGTATGCATTTGCGCTGACTGATGCTCATTGGGTTAATGCGTGGTAAAGTCTGAGTGCTGATCTGGGCATCAGAAAGTAGGGGCTCTTCTGTCTCTTGATTTGAGTCTTCACCTTCTCTTCTTGGTCTACCCTTGTACAGAGGGCATTTTATCTTGGATATATTACATTACTGTCTTAAGCAACATGTCCTAAATAAACCTCATAATCTTCCTTTCTGAGCTGAATTTTATCTCTAGTTTCTCAACCGTTTTTTTCATTTCAATACTTATATATATATTTTGCCAGATATTGCCCCAAGTTTGAAACTATAATAACAAATATGTAGACGACTGTCCTCAGGGATCCTACAACAAAATAGAAAAAGACAGGCATGCAAATACATGTGATACAATACAAGCCTAATATGTTACATGCTGATAGAAATATATAAGACTTTCCCAGTCCTTTAATCCCTGTATCTTATCTGTCATCTGATTCTGGCTATTCTTCCTTCAAAAAAATTTTTTTTAATGTTTTTATTTATTTTTGAGACAGAGAGAGACAGAGCATGAGCAGGGGAGGGGCAGAGAGAGAGGGAGACACAGAATCCAAAGCAGGCTGCAGGCTCCAGGCTCTGAGCTGTCAGCACAGAGCCCAACGGGGGGCTCGAACCCATGAACAGCGAGATCATGACCTGAGCTGAAGTCGGACGCTTAAGTGACCGAGCCACCCAGGCGCCCCTGGCTACTCTTCCTTCAAATGGCATTTCTTTCTTCACGGGAATGAACAGAAACTCTAAAGAAGGCAGAAATGGTGCTTGGCCATAGTAGCTACTCACTAAATATTATTAAATAAACTTGTTGAATGCCTGAAATAGTAATCAGAACACTGTAGGTACTGAATAACTATTTTTAAATGAATAAACATAATATTTCTTTTCATTCAGCTCTGATGGAAATAAGTGATCATTACCTTTTATTTGAACTATTGTAGAAATTCCTTCATCTCAACTTCCCCCTTTTTCAGCATCCAACAATAAAACTACCAAATACATTGCCCCTAAACAACTTGTGTCTAATACAAGGATAGACAACCTTTCTCCTTTAAGAGTCACATAGTAATTCTTTCCAGCTTTGTGTTCCATATTTTCTCTTTGGCTACTACTCAATTATGCTATTATAATGCAAACCTAGCTATACCCAGTAGGTAAATGAATTGGCAATTTGTCCTGAGTTCCAATAATAACTATTCACAAAAACAGGCACTGGATCTGATTTGGCTGTAGTCTGGGAACCTCTGACTTAATAGCTATCTGAAGGTCAGAAAGCATTTTTATAGACATTATCTTATTAGATTTGTATGATGACATTGTAGTGCTTTTGCACACTTGTTCAACAAACAGTAATTGATTTCCTATGTTTAAGGAATTAAGTTTAGGCGTGTCTGGGTGGCTCAGTTGGTTAAGTGTCCAACTCTTGATTTCAGCTCAGGTCATGATCTCTCACGGTTTCATGAGTTCAAGCCCTGCACCAGGCTCTGCACTGACCCTGCAGAGCTTGCTGGGGATTCTCTCTATCCCTCTATCTGTCCCTCCTCCTCTGTCCACGCTCTGTCTCTTTCAAGGTAAATAAATAAACTTTAGAAAAAAAAAAAGGATTTGGGCTTTGGACTAGGACTAGCAGAGGAATATGCACAATTCCTACCCTAGTAGAAGTCATAGTCAAAACTAAAGAGGCAAGCCTGTAAACAGGTAGTTGCTACACCCTGAGATGAGTGTTAAATTATTAGTAAACACAGAAGGCTAACAGAAGAGTGTAGGTGTTAATTATCTTGTCCTTGTTTTGTGCTACAGTACTACTTAGGTCTTCAATAAATAGATCACACAGTTTATTGGAACTGTCCGGAGAAAATACATCAAACTTCAAATTCCACTTCTCCCAAGGTACTAGGTGCTGATTTATAATCGCAACTGTATTTCCGGTGCCAGTGTAATTCTTTAGACTAGTAGCTTGTGGAAGCAGCCTGCCCCCACTCACTCTGACTTCTCTAACATCTGTAGGAATAAAACACACTCGGGTCTAATCTTTTGGCGCAAAGCATACACATAGTTCCTGAAGATCCATCTTTAGCATCAAGAGTGTGAATTTGGGAATAAAAGAGGTCTGATTTCAAATTCAGACTCCCATCACCTATTAACACAATGATGCCAGGGAAACATCTCTTGTCCTTAGTTTCTGCACCCATAAATTATATTAGTAAGAAGAAGAGTAAGAATAATAATAATACATTCTTCTTCTCCTCTTCATCCTTCTTCCTTTTCCTCCTCCTCCTTCTTCCTCTTCCTCTTCTTCTTATTATTATGGAATTTGTGACAGTAAAATAAAATAAAATAAAATAAAATAAAATAAAATAAAATAATAATATAATCAAGTACATACCTGGTATTTTGTAGGCATTTAGTACCTCCTAGTGTTCCCCACTTGAACCTAATGCATAAAAAGCTATACCTTGGTTCTGATCCCATTCCAGACCCTGTTCCTGTATGCTTCTGCCTGCTGTAAACTAGGGAGTCAGGGCCTGAACAGATGGTATTTTCATCCATGCCCCTGGATTGTTTTCTGATCTTTGCTCTATGTCTAGGAAAAATAAAGTGAATTATTGAGATCTAAAATATAATTTTCTATTATAAGCAAAACAAATCATTCAAGATAATAATCTCAGTGGCCTTAATATTAGTAGTAGCAGCCATGCTTACTGAGTGCTTATTAGACTCCAGGCACAGTGGTAAGTGAAACGTTCATTATCTCATCCAATCATTACAAATTACTACTAATCCTAATATTATTCCGGGTTTTTTTTTAAACGTTTATTTATTTATTTTTGAGACAGAGAGAGACAGAGCATGAGTGGGGGAGGGTCAGAGAGAGAAGGAGACACAGAATCTGAAACAGGCTCCAGGCTCTGAGCTGTCAGCACAGAGCCCGAGGCGAGGCTCGAACTCACAGACCATAAGATCATGATCTGAGCCGAAGTTGGACGCTTAACCGACTGAGCCACCCAGGTGCCCCAATATTATTCCAGTTTTAAAGTTAAAGAATTAAAAAAATTTTTTTAATGTTTATTTATTTTTGACAGAGAGAGAGAGAGAGAGACAGACAGACAGAGCATGAGCAGGGGAGAGGCAGAGAGAGAGGGAGACACAGAATCTGAAGCAGGCTCCAGGATCTGAGGTGTCAGCACCCAGCCCCACGTGGGGCTCGAACACAGGAGCCATGAGATCATGACCTGAGCTGAAGTCGGAGGCTCAACTGACTGAGCCACCCAGGCGCCCCTAAACTTAAATTCTTTATCTTTAGGGGCGCCTGGGTGGCTCAGTCGGTTGAGCCTCCGTCTTCAGCTCAGGTCATGATCTTGTGGTCTGTGAGTTCAAGCCCCGAGTCGGGCTCTGTGCTGATAGCTCGGAGCCTGGAGCCTGTTTCGGATTCTGTGTCTCCCTCTCTCTCTGCCCCTCCCCCGTTCATGCTCTGTCTCTCTGTCTGTCTGTCTCTCTCTCTCTCTCTCTCTCTCTAGGTCAAAAATAAATAAACAAACAAACAAAAGAATTTAAGTTTAAACAGGTTAGGTAACTTCACTGCAGCAAACAGTGGACTTCTCCAGATAGCTACTTTTAAAAGTCATAGCCCAGGGGCACCCCGGAGGCTCAGTTGGTTAAGCTCTGACTCATGATTTCGGCTTAGGTCATGATTCACGATTGTGAGATACAACCCCACATTAGGCTCCATGCTATGCGTGGAGCCTGCTTAAGATTCTCTCTCCTTCTCCCTCTGCCCCTCCCCTGCTCATGTGCTCTCTCTCTCTCTCTCTCTCTCTTTCTCTCTTTCCCAAAAAAAAAAATTCATAGCGCAAACAACTGGTGAGCTCACCTATCAAACCATCATAAGAGGCCTTTGCACAATTAATTGGAATAGCAAGCTCATTAGGTATCCACCTACCTACATAACTACAAGTCTACAGACCTGTCTATGTGTCATTTTATCTAACTCTCTACCATCCATCCATCCATCCATCCATCCATCCCTTTATTCTGATTAAAAGTATTATTAGCTATCGTACTCTTTCCAAATATAAATATGTCACTCTAACACACAAATAACTTCATTGATACCTAAGCCTAGACAATTTTCAAGTGATGTGTTTTCATCCTTATTTTAACATTACTGTTTTCTTTCTTTCTTTCTTTCTTTCTTTCTTTCTTTCTTTCATCTGGTCTATGCTGTTATCTTGGTGTCCTTCAGAACTATATGCTCCCTTTGATTCCTTCTTCTTATCCATTCCAAAAGCTCGTGGAAGCATTTTAATTCTAAATTTACCAGCACTTTACATGCACACACACCACGTGGCTAGACAAGACTTTACAAAATTTAATGCTTTCAAAGATCGGCTTGAAAATGCATTTCAGGGAAAGGTGATCATTTTACTTGCTGATAATGTTACTTTGAGGTAAACAACAGCACAAACTTGACGATGAAGGGCAACTGGCAGTTCTGCCTACTTCAGAGTTGAGTAAACAATCGGAATTGGTAAAGATTATGTTGAAATTGCAGTGGTTTTTACCCTTGTCTTCACATTGGAATCACAGAGTAAGAAGCTTTTTTTTTGTAATTAAACTTTTTATTTTGAGATATTATGCACTTGTGGGGAATATTACAGAGAGTTTCTATGTATGCTTTACCTGTTCCCCAAATGGTAAGAGCTTGCAAAACTATACTAAAATACCACAGTATTGACACTACTCAAATTGAGATATACCACAAGAATTCTCATATTGCCTATATTGCCCCTCTTTTAATTCCTGGCAACCATTAATCTCTTCTCCATTTCTCTAGTTTTAGCTTTTCAAAAATGATATATGCAAGGAATCATACTGTATGTACCTTTTGGGAATGAGTTATTTCACTCAGCTTAATTCTCTGGAGATTCATCCAAGTTGTTGTTGCATGCATCAGTGGTTTGTTCATTTTTATTGCTTAGTATATTCCATGATTTGGATGGACCGCAGTTTAAGCATTCACCAGTTGAAAAATATCTAAGTTGTTTCCAGTTTGCAGCCGTTACAAATGAAAGTGTTATAAGCTTTTGTGTACAGGTTTTCACGTAGGCTTCATTTCTCTGGTATACATACATACCCACAAGAGCAATTGCTGGGTCATATAGTAGTCGCATGGTTAGCTTTTAAAGACCACACCAGTATGTTTTCAAGGGGGCCATACCACTTTTTATTCCCATCAGCTTCCTATGAGCGATCCAACTTCTTCACATCCTTGCAAACATTTGTGGTCTCATTATTTGTACTTATTTTAGGCATTCTGATAGTGATAGCTCATTCAGGTATTAATTTGCAATTCCTAGTAGTTAATAATGTTTAACACATTTTCATGTGGTTATCTGCTATCCATACATCATCTTTGGTGAAATGTCTTTCCATTCTTTCTCTCATTTTCCAATCTGGTTGCTTTTCAGCTGTTGAGTTTTGAGAGCTTTCTTTAAAAAAAAATACTAGTCCTTGGCCACATATGTAGTTTGCAAATATTTTCTCCACTACATAACTTATCTTTTCATCCTCTTAAAGAAATTTTTCATGGAATAAGTTTTGGGTTGTTTGTTTGTTTGTTTTTAGTTTTAGTAATGTCTAATTTGTCAGTTTTATGAATCATATATTCAGTGTTAAGTCTACTCTTTTCCAACCCTAGATCCTAAAGATTTTCTCCTATTTTTTCCCTAAAGGTTTTATAGCTTTACACTTTACATTTTCAGTTCATTTTTATATAAATTGTAAGATTAGATCAAAGGGTTTTTTGTTTCTTTGTTTGATTTTGTTTTGCCTATGGATTTGTTGAAAAAGCTATCTTTCCTCCATTAAATTGCTTTGCAAAATGGTGAGAAATAGGTTGAATTTTGTGATTTTATTTCTGGGTTCTGTATTTTGTTTCATTATCTATGTGTCTATCCTTCCACCAATACAAGTCTTAATTACCATAGCTATATAAATCTCTAAATTGGGTACAGTGATTCTCCCCCCTTCTCCTTTATAAAACTGTTTAAATTTTTTTTTAATATTTATTTATTTTTGAGAGAGACAGAGACAGAGAGACAGAGCGTAAGTGAGGGAGGGGCAGAGAGAGAGGGAGACACAGAATCTGAAGCAGGCTCCAGGGTCTGAGCTGTCAGCACAGAGCACATTTTGGGGCTTGAACTTAGGAGCCATGAGATTATGACCTGAGCTGAAGTCAGAAGCTCAACCAATTGAGCCACCCAGGTGCCCCTATAAAACTGTTTTAGCTATCATTATAGCCAATTCCTTTGCCTTGTCATATAATAATTTTGTCTATATCTGAACCAAAATTTTTTGCTGAGATTTTCTAGACGTTGGATTAGCCCTTTATATCAATTTGGGGAAAATTGGCATCAATGTTACATTAAGCATTCCTATCCATGAACACAGAATATTTCTCCATTTATTTGGGTATTTAGGTATTCTTTGATTTTTTTAATCATTACTTCATAGTTATCAGCATACAAATCCTAAGTACATTTTGTTAGATTTACATCAAAGTATTTCACTTTCTGAGCCATTATGAATTATACTGTATTTTAATTTCTGTGCCTATGTATTCATTGCTAGTATACAGAAATATAATTGATTTTCGCAACCTTGCTTAACTTAGCGATTAGTTCCAGATATTTTTTATTTCTGATGGATTATCTGTAATATTTTTTTTTGCATAGACATTCCTGTCAACTATAAATAGTGACAGTTTTATTTCCTCCTTTCCAATCTGTATGTCATTTATTCTCTTCTCCTGACTTCTTGCCCTGGCTAGAACTTCATCAGTAGTAATAGTGTACTTCCGTGCTTTGCTTCATTCTTGGGACAAGAGGAGAGCATTCAGTTGTTCACCATTAAATACAATGTTAACTGTAGTTTTTTTGTAGATTGCTTTTAGCAAATTGAGGAAATTATCCTCTTTTTTTTTTTTTTATCATGGAAGGGTCTTGAATCATGTCAAGTAATTCTTCTGAATCAGTTGATACCATGATGTGATTTTTCCTCTTTAGTCTAAGAACAGGTGGATTGCACTGATTGACTTTTCAGTCTGATTCTGTGTTGTACATAACTGGATCCTACTGTATATATTATTCTGCTTCTTTCTAGAGAGGCAAGATCCCAAAGGAAGCAATATTACCAATTAATTTTTGATAACACATTAGAAACTTCAATGGAATTCAAAGCAGGGTAATATTACTTTTTTCTTACAGTCCTAAAAAAGAGTGTCATGAAAGAGGTAGATATTGAACTTGAAAATAAGTTTCAATTTGACATAAAGAGCTATAGGTTAAGTCTAGAAAAGGAAACTGTATGAGTAAAGCAGAAAGTCAGTCATTTATTTATTTATTTTTTTATTTTTTTGAACCTTTATTTATTTTTGACAGAGACAGAGAGAGGCAGAGCATGAGCAGGGCAGGGGCAGAAAGAGAGGGAGACACAGAATCCGAACCAGGCTCCAGGCTCTGAGCTATCAGCACAGAGCCTGACGCGGGGCTCAAACCCATGAATCGTGAGATCATGACCTGAGCCAAAGTCATACACTTAACGGACTGAGCCACCCAGGTGCCCCTCTTGATTTCATCTCAGTTGTTTCTAGCATTTTTAAAAGACTTTATGCCAGTCAGTCGTCTTAGCTTCACACATTCACTGGTATACTCACATTTTGATGCTGGGACTAGGACTCTGCCAACCATATTTCTCCTCTGCCAGTTGACTCCATGTTTGTTTCTGCCAAAACGAGGCACAAAAGGGAGACTCTCAAGCTGGAGGAAGCAAAAGGGGCCGCTCTTGCCTCTTTCCTCCATTCCCCCATTCCTGGTAGCCCTCCTCACTCTTCTTCACTCTGCTGTGGCAGCTCTTCACAGAAGCAAGAGTTGAATCCAGATTATGAGGTTTCTAAATCTCACGGACCCAGGCCTCCCCCTGACCCACCTGCATGCACCAGCTGCAGTCTGGAACTTTCTTCCCCTTCTGAGGTCTAGGTTCTAGGTCCCAGGGACCTTCCTCCAGCTCAGAGACACCAGCCTCAGTTCTGCCAAACCCTCCCCTCAAATGTCTGGGTTTCACTGCTTGGGACTCCTTCTCATCCAAGCTGCCACACTTTGATAATTCCAACCTCTTCCCTTTGGTTCTACAGCCTTGGGAGTGGTAGCTGCTTCCTGACAATGCTGCCATTGTGACACTTTATGGTTTTCTTTTTATCTCTTCGGATACCTAGTTAACAACTTTATACCTGCTCAAATAATTGCTATGGGTTTTGTCTCTAGGACTATACTACAAAAATATTTGAGATCCATTTTTTTTTAAATTCTTCCCTAAAAACATTATTTTCTCAACAGTATCTAGAACATATTTACATTATTCATTTTGACAGTTTATTTACTCAACATCCATTCAGTGTCAGTAACTGTGTTAAAGCTGGAGATACAAAGAAGAGGAAGACCCAGTTTCTCTCTCCAAAGATCTCATACTGCCGTAGGAAGATAGAAATGCAAATATATCACTTCAATTATGGGACTGCACATGTGACGATAAAAGATATAGAGATAAAAGCTACATGTTAGGGAGTGGTAAATATTCAAGGGGCTGACAAGAAGTGGTCCCATCGGAGTATAAAGACACACACACACGGCTGAACAACTGAAAGGGATGAGGGTGCTCAAGGAAACACAAAATTGCCTGGAACTATCTGGCACCAACAAATGGCGCTGGTTAACTAAAGAAAGTTGTGAAGGTGGTGCTGAAAGGGGAAATTGGAGAGTTATACCACATCACAGAGGTTCTTGTTAACGTGCTGGAGATTTCTAACTTTGCCCTTTAGGCCAGACACATTAAGAAATTAATTCACTGCAATCATTTAAATATGGGGAGACTTCACAGAAATTTCTGGCTTCTCTTGAAATATCAGACCATCTGGCCACACCAGGCCCATGTTTCTATATGACAATTGGCTGGAGCTGAGTAATTACTGCCCTCTTGAGGTGGAACATATGCTTTCCAGGTGGCCAAAATCTGCTTGCTTTTTTCATTACATTTTTTACCTGGTTGAACTAAGTAGGCATCTGCCACCCTGTTTCACCCTAAATGAAAAATACTTAAACAAGGGAATTCCGTGTATGGCTTTAAAAAAAATCACTAGAAGAAATATACTAAATGGTCTAGAATGGGACAGAAGGCTGGACGATGACACTCTCAAAGCACTGATACATAAAGTTTTGTTTTTTTTTAATGTTTACTTTTGAGGGAGAGAGAGAGAGAGAGAGAGAGAGAGAGAATGTGAATCAGGGAGGGGCAGAGTGAGAGGGAGACAGAGGATCCAAAGCAGACTCTGGGCTGAGAGCAGACAGCCGGATGTGGGCTCGAACTCACAAACCTCAAGATCATGACTTGAGCAGAAGTCTGACACTTAGTGGACTGAGCCACCCAGGAACCCCAATATGTAAAGCTTTTAAGGAGGCAATGGTAGTGGGGTAGAAATAAATGAGCTAGATTTTTAAAAAAAAGTAGGATTAATAAGATTTGGGAAAAGGACAGATAAGGGAGAATGGGGGATGGGGGTAGGGATAAATGCATCCATTAGTTCCTGGTTTCTGGGTTTGATGCCCATAGTAACATGCCAAAAATATATCGAGAATAATGAAGAGAAGGGGTAGGTGGACAAATTTAAACGTGAATGGGTTGAAGTGTCCATCAGATTTCCAGGTGGAAAGCCCAGTGGGTAGGTGAATACAAAAGTCTGCAAAATTGGCAGGAAAAAAAAATGGTTTAGAGGCATGGATTTGAGCCATCATCTTATGGTTAAACCATTACTTAGGAATAAAATGTGTGATTTCTGTTGTACTACATTGCAATTAAAGGTACGTGTTTCCTCCCAAAAGAAACTGAAACAGTTGAGATAGTATGTTACTTAAGAAGGGATGTTGTTACTAGGAGGGCAGGGAAAACTACAAAATAGAAGTAACAGGCAGACAAAAGTACAAAAGGAGACTATGCCCAAGTAAATTTTAAATCTCTATTGGGGGTGTTGAATTTTCCTGATGAGAAATTAAGTAAGCTACAATACTCCCTTTCAGAGTTTTATAGAACGAGAAATAAATACGATTTCTGAATAAAGTACTGAAAGACCACACCATTTACCAGAAATTGACTTTATTTTGAAGTGCTTATATTTCCAAGTGTGTATTTATTGACTTAATGATCCCACTAAATAGAACAATTATATCATGTCACCTGGCAGTTTATTAGCAGAGTATTCAAAATGTTGGCCACAGTTTGCTGGTTTGTGATTATTACTCTGATCAGATATATTGCAATGTGCTTATTTTCTAAAATAATCTTAGAGTTGAATTTTAGGGCTGCATTAATCCTCTGATCATTACACAGTATAGATTATTGAAGAAGACACAGATGGTAGAATTTAGAACCTAGAAGCCACAGAGGGTACATGGGACCCAGAGACCTTCAGTATACAGTCCTAGTTTACACACTGCATGTCAGAAACAGAACTAGAAAACACATCTCCTGTCTTCCAGTAGATGGTTATGTAATAGAACTATCATTACACTCACTGTTGAAATTCACAGTTACATCATTAGTGGATTCGCTGATTATATGATTAGTAACTTCTCTGTTTTCATTTGTGTTTTCCACCAAAGTTTCTTTTATGGTCCTCGGACAATCACCTCTGATAATTATTTAATGCACAGGACACATGCACATGTCTCAGTCCTGAGGACCCACGTGTTTCCCTTTTCTCATCTTCTTGGATATACAGGTATGTTCTGCTTTTCAAAAGTTTGCATTATGCCAGTTTACTTTTAAGAAAGACCTACATCGGTACCTGCTTTCGCGAGCCAAAACAAGTCCAAAGAGGATATCTGCTTCTACAAAAAAAACGTGAAAAGCAAAAATAGCATTCAGCACTTGTATTGCAGCGAGCCCTTCTGGAGACAGCGTGCACCCCAGACAGCCAGCAAGAGGCCCCACAAGCTCCTTCCCCAGGAGCTACATCACATGTCAGCATCAAGCTGTCCTAACTTGGGACTGTGTCTGTGAGCGTTTGTGTTTTGTCTCGCTTTATTTTGTACATCCATTACTAAGATGTGTCCTGAAGTGTCAGAAAAGCCTAACGGAGGTTAGTTTTTGCATGTGAGAACACCCAAAAAATTTTCATACAAATTATTGGCAATTGTTTCTTTGCTTTATGCCATCTGGGCTTATGACATGTTTCATAGGAATACTCTACTTTCAGGTGTTGGGAGAAACCCGTATTCATGTTTTAATTAAGCAAGTGTCCAAAAGTTAAAAAAAAAAAAAAGTGAGTACATTTCTTCTAATACTAGTTAACTGGATATTAAGTAGTCTTTAAATAGCATAAGTGGATATAAATAATGAATAAAATGGACATTTAATTGACTCATAGATCCCCAAAGAGATCAGTTTCTGAAATTAGTCCCAGAGGATGTTCCACACTTGCTTGTATCCTGCACCTCTGTGGGCTATTCATCTGCCAAATTACATAATCTAAGGGGTGCCTGGGTGTCTCCATCGTTTAAGTGACTTCGGCTCAGGTCATGACTTCACGGTTTTTGAGTTCGAGCCCCTCATCGGGCTCTGTGCTGACAGCTGGAGCCAGGAGCCTGCTTTGGATTATGTCTCTCTCTCTCCCTCTCTCTCTCTCTCTGCCCCTCCCCTGATTGCAGTCTGTCTCTCTCTCTTTCTCTTAAAAAAAAAAAAAAAAAAATAATAATAATAAAAACCCAAAAAACAAATTCCAGAAACTAACCTATTTTTAACCTGAGGAGGCAGTAGGTGGGGGGGGGGGGCGCGATAATACTAGGGTACTCAGGAAATTTAATCAGATAGAACAAAGTACTGAAGACACCAGTAAGCCTAACATATCTGAACTTTCAATTTACAGTACAAGACCCAAACAATGCCAAAATGAGTTGGAGCGTATGAATAATTCCCCAAAGGTTTCCATGCATTAAACTGAAAAGGGCCACAAGTTTTAAATCTTCTTGGGGGGTACCTGGGTGGCTCAGTCAGTTGAGCGACCAACTCTTGATTTCAGCTCATGTCATGATCCCAGGGTCATGGGATCAGGCTGTGCACTGAGTGTGGAGCCCACTTAGGATTCTCTCTCTCTCTCCCTCTGCCCCTCTACCCTGCTTGCATGACTCTCTCCCTCCCTTTAAAAATAAATAAATAAATAAATAAATAAATGTAAATTTTAATTAAAAAATTACAAAATAAAAATTTAATTAAAAAATTAAATCTTCTTGGAAAGTCTGGCCAGGTCACAACTATGAATTTAATGATTTATTTATTTGAAATCGGACATGTCTATATAAGTATCATTACTAGATATTCTAAAGGCCTTTTCAGATTGTGGCATTAATCAAAACTATAGTTATTATGAACCAAGATAAGCTATTTTGAAGAATATGAAAAGTAAAGTCCATTACTGGACCACACTGCCCCTTTTAGGGCTTAGGAAAGGGTCCCACTAAGTGGGTCTGGGCTACAGTTGAGGACGAAAGCTGGATCAGTAGTTGATCTTACCTAGAAAGGCTACAGCTGAATGAGTAAAAGGAATAAAACTGGTCCAAAGTTTTAGAGATACTCTGAGAAATCAAGATAAATAGATATATCAATTGATCAATAATTCTACATAATAACCACCCGAAAACTTAGTGGCTTCTAATGATTAGCATTTATCTAGCTCCTGAGTCTCTCTGGGTTGGGTGAGTGATTCCTCTGATGTGGATTTGAAAGATCTCAACTGAACTCGCTCATGATTTTGCAGTCAGCACGCTTGTTGGCTCAAAGTGAGATCGTGTCTGATGGCCTCTGCTTAGATGGCTTGTATTATGACACCTCCCGTCCCTCCAGCAGGTAAGTCCAGATATGTCCAAATGACAGGCTCGGGGATTCACGAGAAAGCAGAGTAGGTAAAGCGTCTTGGGGCCTAAATTCAGAATTGGCACACTATGAATTCTGCCACATTCTGTAGACCAGACAAGTCACATATGCAATCCAGATTTAAGAGAGGAGAACATAGACTTGACTTCTTGTCGGGGGAGATGTAAAGTCACATTGTGAAGACCAGATTTAGGAAAGCCAAGAATTCACACCATCAGTGCAATAAATCAATATTGTTAAAGAAACTTGAGACTTTCAGTTACAGGGATTGAAGATAGAAGGCAAGCCAAATGTCAAGAGCTGGGCAGAAATGTAAAGAAAACAGTACCTTTAAACATAAAATAGAATTCTGGAAAATTAATAACAGTTTACATGACCATGTACTGATGTTTGATTCATGATGAAAGCAACTCACTTTCAAAGGTACAAGTCTCAGGCAAATAACTCATCATAAAACGTTTGTTTAGGGGGTGCCTGGGTGGCTCAGTTGGTTGCGCGCACGACTTCAGCTCAGATCATTATCTCGCAGTTTGTGAGTTCTAGCCCCACATCAGGTTTTGTGCTGACAGCTCAGATTCTGATTCAGAATCAGCTCAGATTCGGCTTCAGATTCTGTGTCTTCCTCTCCTTGCCCTTTCCTCATTCACACTTTGTCTCTCTTTCTCTCTCTCAAAAATAAATAAAGATTAAAAAACTTAGAAGAAGAAAAAAAAACCACCCACGTTTGTTTATTCCAGGATTTTCAGTGGTTCCTATTTGGGGATGATTTTGCTGCCCACCCCCGTCAAGGCATACTTGGCAATATCTAGAAACATTTTTATTTGCCACAACTGGGCAATTTTAATTCCAAGACTGCTACTGGAATCTAGTGGTTCAGAGCTGGGGATGCTGCTGAACATTTTACAGTGCTCAGGACAGACACTACAATGAAAGAAAAACCTCCAAAGGTCAACAATGCCAAGGCTAGAAAACATTGTGCTGGACTGATCTTCCCTGTTGAGAAATATTTTTAGTGCAGAGTAATCCAAATTTGCCCAAGAGAGTTAAAGATAGGGATTAAAGACATATTTATAGTCACACTGGTAGTTAACATATAAGTCTGAACTCAACCAACACAAATACTGAATAGCATAGCTGTAAACTTACAAGGGAGTAGACTGAAGGTTTTCTGAGGAGCAAATATTTATAAAAGAACTTCAGGGGAAACACACTCGGGTCTTCCTTTAAGCAAATGAAAAAATTAGGTAGCAGAATGGATGTAGTAAGATAAACCAACAGCTACAAAGGAACTGATGTTGAAGAAAAACTATAAAAGCATAGTAACCTCAGATATTTTGGTTAAAAGACAAAAATACTACTTAATTGCTCAGTAAGCCCTGCAAACATGATTACATCGTAGGACAGAAGTAACATCATGTAAACTTATGAGTTCTTCACATTCATGATTGCTCTCCTTTTGAGTATCATTTTAAAATCTAACCACTAGGTGCCTAGGGGCACCTAGGAGGATCAGTTGGTTGAGCATCAGACTCTTGATTTTGGCTTAGGTCACGATCCCGGGGTTGTGGGGTCAAGCCCCACATCAGGCTCCAAGCTCTGCACTGAGTATGGAGCCTGCTTGAGATTCTTTCTCTCTCTGTCTCTCTTTCTCTGCCCCTCTCCCCTCATCATGCACACTCTCTTTCTCTAAAATAAAAAAAAATTTAAAGTTTAACTGTTTTATTAAAGGCCATGCTCAAATGTTTTAAGCTCTTCTGTACTTTCTTAAATGAAATGCAGAAAATGTAATTTAACATCCTTCCCTACATACAAAAATTATAACACACACTCACACATACATATATATGTGACCCATACATGTATGATAAGGTTATTTATATTTAATAATTCTATTTAAGTCTCAGTACAGACTTACTGGTTAAAATCTTACAAAAGATATATTCACTATTCTAACAGTTTGATCAATTTATTAATTTACCATCAATGTGCTAACAATTAATTATTTATAATGCTAACAGCCTAGGATAGTGATGAGAAAGATATACGAGGGCTTGTCTAAGATTGAATGACTGGTATCTTGGATTGCCACTAGTATCTCACAGATGATAATTCTTAACTTCAAGCCTTAAATATTGGCATTTGCTTTCCCTGATAACCTATAAGTACCATGTAAAAGAGAAATATTCAACATGAGTTTATGTAATGTCAATTGTCTTGGGGGGAAGTAAATATTACAGGTTGGTAATCTTTACCTATTAATTTATTGATGTCAATATCAATTTTACTCAAATTACTGAAATTTGTTCCTAGAGGTTTCTTCCAATTGTCTTGAAGAGAACATTATACATGGCAGTTTGGCTGCTCCCTCCTATTTTATTTTTCCTACAGAATAAAAAAGAGAATAAAAAAATGAGATTTAGTAAGGAGAGGGCATAAGATTAATTAATTATTCAACAAATACGGATCAAATATGTTTGAGCCAGGCAGTGGCTCTTATACACTTGAGAGCCTCACAAAGAAAGAAAATGTCACAACTTATTCTTTAAAATTTATTTATAAAATATGCCGAAGAAGCAAAAAAGAGTGAAACACCCCACAGCTCTCACAGAAGCCCTTATACATGGAGGAATACACGTACATGTGGGTGCACACACAGTTTCCTCTGGTCAGGATTTCTGGAGATTTCCTGTTCTGTGGCCTGCCAAGGCCCAAGCTTAACACAATCAGGCTGCAATGATAAAGCTTTTCATTACAGAGCAGGTGGCTGAGCTAATTGATTTGGGAGGAAGTGTGGTCTATCAGAGTAGAAGAAGATCAAGCTTTGGAGTCAGACAGCTATTCATCTGTGACCAGCCCAATACTGAATTCACTTCAGTTGATTTTACATCTCTGAACCTCAGTTTCACTAACTTCAGACATGAATTTAAAAATTGTTCCTACTCAGAGTTATCCTAAGTCAATGTTTATTCAAGAGTTATTTTCAGTTATCTTTCTCCATTTTTGTTATTGTTAAAAGGTTTGCTTGGCCCCAGATACGAACTCTGCCCTCACAGTTATCTAGTAAAGTCATTCGTCAGGGAAGAAGCAAGTTGGTCATCATTAGTCTAAGCTTGTCTGGTTAAGAAAGATTGACTAATCATTGGCTTCAGCTCAGAAGGAACTTGCATCTGAGTGCAGAGTGGTCAACTGCTTGGGTGGATCTCCTGACAAGAAGTATGTTTCAGACTCCCATTACCCCAGTGGGAAAATCTTGGATGAGGATCTAAGGCATCTGCAGGAGTTGAAGAGTCCTGATGACCTAAGGAGCTACCCTTCAGATCGATGTTGATTTTCAAGAACTGTGCTCTGGTGTTAGTGTAGTCCTGCCCTCAAAGGGTTCACAGATTCATAGGGAGACGGACACATACACTGATACTTCATTGCAACACGGATTCTGCAGGAGTTCCAAGAAAGACAAGAACCAGCCAGTAGTATTAGGAAAAGCTTCCTACAAGACAAAGTACTTGGAAGAAGATAAAAAGGTCTGACAGAGAAAACAGGAAAGCATCTCCACAGAGCATATACCAAGGGCAAAGTTCTTCCCAATTTATGTATTCAGGCTATAAAATTTTCAGCAGAAAATCACACAGTCAACTTAGGACTTATAAGAGATTTCTCAATGCTGCCTAGAAATGTTTTATAGTCTCTCTCTCTCTCTCTCTCTCCCTGCTTTCTGGAAATCTTACCCAACATTCCTCTCTTCTAGTTACTCCCCTCCTCATCTTTTGGTCTCAGGTTAAGTGGCCAAATGAGAAGCATTTCCCAACTGCTCAAGTCTGCAGTCTGAGCCATCAGACTCTTTTTCCTCTTTTCCCCGTCAGTATTTATTATAGCATATAATATTTGCCTCTCTACTTATCTTGTCATTCTCTAGCTGTTTAAGTTCAGTGTGGGCCTGGCCTCTCTCTATTCTGATTATCCTCATGTTTTTTAGACTTAACATACACAGTATGCAGTCAATAAGATGTTGAATAAACTAATGAATAGATGTATAGATATAAAATTACATGAATATATGTATACATTTATGTACCTCCCATACACATACTCACATACATCTACAGTGATTTCTTATTCCTTTATGTTAGTACTTCTGCTGTTTCTGGCATTTGCTTAATGCCCCAACTAGTTAAATCAAGATAGGCACAAAGTAGGAGTTGCAAACCAGAGGCATTATAGGAACTTCGTACTAGACAGGTCCTTGGCTGCAGGGGTCAAAGCAAATGTCCAGTTTTTGGAACAGTGGAATATCACTATAATAGTCTCATAATTAAACTGGTGCAAAATTGGGTTTTTTATGAATCTCAGCCATGGGTGTTAAGGGACTCTGAATGCATCAATTCAAGTTATGAATTCAGATACAGGAACTTTAGTACCCGAGATGGCTTCTTTTCCTCTTTCCCAGCATTACAACATCAATGAACTAAAACATACCCACTGGAAAGTTAACTATATTATAATTACCTGACTTTCATTTCACAGCTTTGGTCTTATCAGAAGATATGGGTCTAATTCCAAAGAACTCCACTGCCTGAAACATCTAGGAAAAAAAAGTAGCCACTTTGTTTGTAATGCTGTAAAAATGGGTACCTTACTTAATAAGCTTCCCCTTTCCAGGATGCTGATAGAAACCTCAGTTACCAGGCAACTGCCCATTTCTCATAACCAAGAAGTATAACACACATCATAAAGTGAAGAAGTATCAAAACAGTGCTCTCCACGAGGATGAACAGAGACTTACAAGTGACAGTGATAAAAGCTTGGCAACAGGAGTGGGTTGAGGGGACCCAGACAAAAAATAATATAGAGACCATCTGGCAGACAAGTGGAAGGAATGGTTGGGAATCTTCCCTCACTCTAACTGAAGAGTTGTACACAGTATTTGGTCAACACACCCTAGAGCTCAGCTCTTCACTTTGTGGCAATGACTGCTGGCAATCGATGAACAAGCCATCTGAACAGCTGTGAGGAATTTTTCTGTTAGCTTTGAATATGTGATTGGCAATTGGATGACAAGATTGCTAAGTAGCAAGGCCCTCTATGCATCTCCCCTGGGTACTATAGTCTGACAATTAAGCAAAGTGGGGTGACGGTCTTGTAGCATGACTAATTTGTCTAGGTGTTGTGCTCTGTGCATGTCATTAGTAGAATAGTGGAGAGTTGGTATATCCCCCTCCACTGATATTCAGAAAACCCTTCAGCTCCGAAGTAATCTGTTTTCTCTGTCTAAGGCTCTGCAGAGAATGTGAAGCTATTTCTATGTTCTCTTGAGTAAATAGCCGGAGAATTGCTGAGTCTCAGGACATAGGTGTCTGGAAGTGATGGGGAGGTCCAAGCAGCTATTGGGTAATATTTTTATGTGGAATGGTTATATTCCTGCACTTTGCAAAGAAGGGCAAGAATTCACTATAAAAAAGACAGCAAGAGCACTAAAAGTCAGAGCAACCTGTTTGGGGTCCTGTCCCACTATGTATTGATGGAGGGGACAATCTTGAGCAATAAATGTAAACTCCCTCACTCCCTGTTGCCTCATTTGTCAAGTTCTGAAAATAATGCTAAATTTTAATAGTGTTTAATAAATTTTAATAGCGTTTTTAGCCAGATTAGGGGACATCTACTGGATCCTCCACTTAAGATGTAGAGATCTTAGAAAAAAGGTAGTTGAATAAACATGACATTAATACTAACAAAAATAGCAGATTTATTACACTCATTATTATTGGCACTATGAATGCTTTAAATACGTGATTTTATTAAGTCTTAATACCACAGTTTAGTGAAAACACCTCTGGTTTTCCTTCTCTACATGCAACACTCACACTTCACGTCTGGTCACCAAATGTGTGTGGGGTTTTCCTACACCAAGCAACTGTCTGACACACCTGCTAGATGTCCTCCAATTTCACTCAGTTCTAACACTATCTACCTGGAGTTATTGTCAGGTACCGTGGCTAAACTCTCCATCCCACAAGACTGCCCTACTTCAGACACCAACCACAAGTCCAGATTGTCACTTGTGCTTTTTGACTGTAAATTAGAGGTTCCTACTACACCCTCAAGTTTGATCTATTGCTAGAAAGGCTGACAAAACTCATGAAAATGGCTCACTTACTAGACCACCCGTTTGTTACAAAGGATGTAACTGAGGAGTGGCTAGATGGAAGAGAAGCAGGGGGCAAAGGATGAGGGAAGGGGTGTGGAGCTTCCTTGTCTCCTCCAGCCATGCTAAGCCCCACCCCCAGGACCTTCATTGTTCAGCAACCTGGAAGATGGGAATCCCACACTTGTGAGATTTTAATGGAGGCTTTGTTATATAAACATATGATGGATTACGCCATTGGCCAGTGGTGATTAACTCAACTCCTCATCCAGCCCCTCTTCTTTCACCTCCCCAGAGGTGGGAATGAAAGTTGCAACCCTCTAATCACCTGACTGATTTCCCTGGCAACCAGCTTTAATCCACAGACTATCCTGCAGCCCCAGGCCACCAGTCAGGTGTCTATTAACAAACAAAAGGAAATGCATTACTTCAGAGATTCCAGTGGTTTTAGGAGCTCTATCAAGAAATGGGGACAGAGATCAAATATACACTTCTTATTATAAATCACTATATTACAACACTGTTTATGAGGATGTCTATATGTCCCCCTGTCTATATGTCAGTGGGTAGCTGAGATTTGAACCCAAGCACACTGATTCTAGAAGCTACCCATTTTACTGTCTATTTTTGGCACATAATTATTGTTTTTCAAACCTTCCATACCTCTCTTTCAAGGTGCATTTCTTTATAAAGAGACAGGAGAATAAATTACCTTTTTTGTCACAGAGTACTTCACTTTCCCTTTTCTCTGGATGACATATAGTATTTACATAATCGTTAAATTTTTACCTTTAAATAATTTTAAATTTACAGAAAGATATAAAGCTAATCCAGTATTCCCATACTCCATTCACCAGCTCCCTTAGTATTAACATCCCATATAAACATGACACGTTTATCAAAGCCAATAAATTAACAGTGGCACAATGTTAACCATATACATACTTTTTATATTCTTTTATCTGTTGACAGAGGTGAACACAAGAATTTTATTGGTGCAAAACTTAAGCAAAATCTATCTGGAAATTTCTCTCTGAATAGTAAATGGAGATTGCTTTAGGAACTTGGCTTCTCCCATCTCACCTGATGAAATCTCTGCTGATTGTCCTTCAATGTGGATTATTAATGATGAGGAGAGTGTTATGCCCAGAATTCGCGATCCCCAAAGACCACCAGGGAGCTGAGTCCGATGCAAAAGCAAAGAGGCTTTATTAGAGCTAGCTCGAGCTCAATCCCCTACCTGCACCGACGCAGCGGTGAGATGCCGGAGAGAGCCAGCGAGTTTCAAAAGAACAAAGGTTTTATAGGGGTCTAGGGGCAGTTGGTGAGATAATGGTTGTGGCCTTAGCCGATTGGCAGGGGAAGGGTCGTGGCCTCAGCCGATTGGCTGGGGAAGGGTGGGAGTCCCCTTACGCAGGTGGCCAGGCATGTTTTGTCGGGAAGTTTGAAAGGGTGAGCCGGAGGTTACTCAAGGGGAGGAGGCGTGGTCTGAGGTTTCTGCAAATTTCCTGGAAAGGGGGCCATGTTAGAGCCCTAGTCACTCAAGGTGGAGGACACAGAACAAGATGGAGTCGGCCAGCGTAGTTGCGCTCTTTCAGAGAGGAAGTCGGGTATATTGTTGTGGCTCTTACAAGCCTTATTGTAGGTGTTCTCCTCTGATCTTGGAATATGGTCTTTAAGCCTTGCTCCCAAGGTGTGGTGAGCAGCTCTCCCATCAAAGAAGTCACCTCAGAATCTGGACGTGGACTGAGGTCTATATTATCTGTAGGCCCCATCATCCCAAAGGGATATAGTCCCTACAAAAGAGACCCTGCATCTTGACAGGATCCCCACATTTTATGGGATTGTTACACAGATCAAATTGTGATGCTTTATGAAATGCACATCACACCATTCCTGATTTCTGATAATTGCTTGGAAAATTACTGAAATCTACATTTAAAATGCCTAAGTGGAGGCAATGTTGATAATGTTACAAGCCTTTACTTCTTAAAGTGTAGTCTCAGGAGCAGCAACCTCAGGATCACCTGGAATTAGTCAGCATGCATAAGCTCAGGCCTACTGCAGATTTACGGAATCAGAATCTGCACATTAAAAGAATTCTAAATTGATCCGTATGTACATTAAGGCTTAAGAAGCATTGATATAAATTACCTTTTTGCTTTTCCTCATGTGCTGTTATTTTTACTAACATCTTTCCCAACATACACCATCCTTTTCCTGACTCTTCTCTGCCCCAGTGTATGCTCAAGACAGCTCAAGTCTAGGGGCACCTGGGTGGCTCAGTCGGTTAAGCGTCAGAGTTTAGCTCAGGTCATGATTTCGCGGTTTGTGAGTTCCAGCCCCACGTCAGGCTCTGTGCTGACAGCTCAGAGCCTGGAGCCTGCTTCAGGTTCTGTGTCTCCCTCTCTCTCTCTGCCCCTCCCCAACTCATGCTCTGTCTCTCTCTCTGTCTCTCAAAAATGAATAAATGTTAAAAATTAAAAAAAAAAAAAGACAGCTCAAGTCTAAAGATAAGTATTTTTTTTTAAGTTTATTTATTTTTGAGAGAGAGGGAAAAAGCACAAGCAGGGGAGGGGCAGAGAGAAGGAGAGACAGAATCCCAAGCGGGCTCCACACCATCAGCGCACAGCACGATGTGGGGCTCGAACTCACAAACTGTGAGACCATGACCTGACCCAAGACCGAGTTGGACACTTAACCACCTGCGCCACCCAGGCGCCCCTAAAGATAAGTGTTGACTGCACTTCAGCTTCCAGCTGGATTCCAACAATAGAAAAGACAAGCAAGAAATAAGAAGGCAAGGAAGAGACATCAAGGTATACTCCTATATCTCTTCCCAGTCCCACTCTTGGAGCTCAGGTGTTGACAGTAGCTGCATCTTCAGACAACAGCTTCCCTATGGCAGCCACAGCTCTGAATCGGGCTCAGGCAACAGGATTCCTCCCCTGAACTTTCCCAACCCGAGTTACGAGTTCCACTCTTGCTAATATCTGGCCGCTTCCTCGAAAGCCTTGTTGGTTCCCTTACCTCTGCCAAAACTCTGGAAACAGTTACTTCGTTACTTCATCGAAATCTTTTTCAGGGGTGCCTGGGTGCTTCGGTGGGTTAAGCGTCAGACTCCTGATATTGGCTCACATCGTGAGATTGAGCCCCAAGTCAGGTCCACATTAAGCATGGAGGCTGCTTGGGATTCTCTCTCTCTCTCTCTCTCTCTCTCTCTCTCTCAAGACAAATAAATAAACTTAAAAAATAAAATCTTTTTCGATAATTTTTTCCAAATATGTTACGTTTCCTGCCATGATCATGTCACTATATTTTCACTACATCTTCAGAATTGATAACTATATATTCAGAATTGAATACAACTATATACTCAGAATTGATAAGTCTGGACTCTGTAAACTTTGCTCTGAGAAATTTGTGAACTTTTCTATTTGTTCATTTGAGCAAACACTAAAAACATAAAATTTCTATTGCCTTCAAGTATCAGAAACGTGAACATAGACCTTCTTTAGAAAGCAGACCTTCTGGACAGTAGCATGCCCAGATTCCAGTTACCTCAAATGGAAAGAAAACATTTAAAAAACTTTTCTGTGTCTTCCTTATGGGACCAGATGTTTCTCCCAATATTGATAATGTCCTTCCTGACTTATTGATCTAGCTGATCCTACTTGTCTTATCAAAAGTAAATTATTTCCTTTTCACCTGGCTCCATCTGTGGGACCCAAGGAATTTAACAAAAATCCCCTACCCCAGACAAGCAGAGCAAGACTAACTCCATTTTGTGCTACACCCACCATCTCACGTATAACCCCCACATGACCTACTTATTGCTTAAGACACTCCCCCACCCTAGTCAAGCCGCTGAGCACACCCTTACTGGAAACCGGCTCATATAGGAATATGGAACCCCTAACCACCAAAGAATGAAAACCCCGCCTTTTGCCTGCTAAACTCGCGCGCCAATTCTGACCAGAGTGTAGCGCCAATTCTGACCAGATTGTAGGCTAGTTCAAACAGTTACTCTAGGGTAAATTGTAATTCAATTGGCCACCTGTGTGTGGACTGACATGACTATGCAACTTTCTGTGTGTGTTACAATCTCATTGGCCACTGGCCCCTATAAAACTGCTACGCCTCTTAACCTAGGGGTCCAAGTCCCTGCTTCACTGTGTCGGGTATACTTGGGCCCAAGCTCGAGCTTGCAAATAAATCCTTGTGCGTTTGCATCGGTATCGGCTCCTTGGTGGTCTCTCGGATTCGAACTCGGGGGCATTACACATCTACTTTTAGTACCTTTTCTTTTTATTCTATAATAATTTTATATAAAAAGTAAAAGCTGTGTACCAAATACCCTTAAAGAATTCATCCCAAGATATATAGCACTAGGAAATTCAACCTAAGGAAATAAATCTCCGTTTCCATGTAAAAAATATTTTTTTGAAACACTTTTAAAATAATTAGTACAGGGGCACCTGGGTGGCTCAGTCGGGTCAGGTCAGGATCTAACAGCTTGCCAGTTCGAGTCCTGCATCATCCGGCTCTGTGCTGACAGCTCAGAGCCTGGAGCCTGATTCGGATTCTGTCTCCCTCTCTCTCTGCCTGTCCCCTGCTCATGCTCTGTCTCTCTCTCTCTCTCAAAAATAAAAATAAACATTAAAAAATAATAAAATAAAATAAAATAAAATAATTAGTACAGAAAAGAATGCCTTAAAAAGGAGATAATTGACTAAAATTTGTAGATCTATACAATAAAATATTAAGTAGCCATTGAAAATCACCTTTTAAACTGTATTAATATAGGATATATATATATATGTCTGTGTATATATATGTCAATATGTAGTCAGTATGTTTCTCTCTCTCTCTCAATATATATATATTACAATATATAAAATACATATTACACATACATGTTGAAGTATATAACATAAATGTTGAGAGAAGTAGAAAAACAGATCCAGAAAAAAAATATACACGCAAAAATGTTGATGATAATCACCTATATACTCTTAGCAGTGGTTTTTCTTCATATATAACTGCATTTATGATATTTTGTATTTTTGATATTTTGTATGTTTATATTTAATGCATTTAACATAAAATCTAAACTGCGATGCACTAACTAAAAAATAGGAATTCTTCCTTTAAAGGTATAACTCTATCAGATTATCTGCTACCAGCTCTCCTGAAGAGAAGTTCTAAAATTCACTTAGTTGGGACTTGCAGAATTGCATTGTGCAGAATTGCACTGTAGAAATTATATAAATGAAAAATTTGCAAGTGGGAACAATAGTAATCTGTCCCCAATTTACCTTTCTCTATTTTGTGTGACAACAAGATGCTTTGTGATCCAGCTGTTTCGCTCAAGGTTGATGCAGTAGTCAGGTCAGATATGCATCAAACACTCTATTTTGTAGATTTCATGTTTATTTATGGTTATTGTTTTAGATGCATTTCTCCTATCTTGTGGCTGAATCCCTGCCAGAATGACTCTTTAAAATAACAAAATAGTATGAACGATAGCAATTGTAGTTAGAATATTTTCCTCTGTGTAACTGACACTGCTGACAGGTAGTGAGAATTTTGGTTTGGCCTGAAGGCTTAATGTAAATAAAAATCTAAATGACTCAGTTTTTTATTATTAAACTCTGCCTGTGATAGAAGTCTCTGTCACTGTAGCCCCCGCAAGAAGCTGACACGGGTGTCAGTGTGTGCCAGAATATTCAATTAACTAAGTAGGAAGGTGACCTTTTTGTCCAGTGGGTGCCAAGGCAAATTTTTTTTCAAGAGTCCATTATTTTTCCAGGTGAACATATTAGATAACCTTGCCTGCCAACAAGTCCTTTCTGATTCTATAGTTCTCGATTTGTGATCTTGTGAGCCTTCCAGCCCATGGATTACACCTACAAAATACAGTAACACTATATTTGTCCAAGGATCTAGAGTTTGCAAAAGTAATTTTATGTATCTTGTTTCTCTTAACAATTCACAACACCTTAGGTAAGTAATACTATTGTCTCCACTTTACAGATAAGGAAACTGAGGCTTAATTTAGTTCATCTAAGGTTGCTAGGTAATTCATGGAGCCGGTAGTCAAACTGTAGTCTTGTTACCTCTTTAGGTAACAAAATTTTTAACTACTGTTTATTGCTACATGGCTTTCAATTTGTAAAGTCCTATGGTTCAGATAATTCTACAGTTTCTAATTAATGAAAGTCAATAAATCATATAGTTTTCTCCAAAAACTGGAAATTGAGACCCTGATCCATTCAGAGAGGAGTAAAGAAAAAAAAAAGCTGAGTGAATATTCAAAGTTACTAAGCCACCTTGAAATTTTATGAGTCCAGAGCTGTTTTAGAACGTTGAAGATTTCACATTTTGCCATACTTTTATGCTCACCCAGCACAGATATGTTTCTAAAAAAAAATGCTCCCTCGATAGTATGTCATTCTATCATGAAGATTAAACTTGCTAAGAAAATGCTGTGTTGTTGTTTTATAGTTTTAGTTTTATTTTATTTTTTGTAATGTCCTCATAGGCAATAATCTTCTATTTTATGTATTTTGTAAGTTTAAATTTTCTTATAGCAAGGGTTCTTGAAAACAGATGCTTGCTTCTCCTAAAGCTAGGAAAAGACATCTTGGAACATGAGTGACTAAAACTGAAAGGTGCTGTTTGCCTATTTGGGATTCTGCTCCATGTGACCCCTGTGGAAACAGCATCAACAAGATCATGCTTAGTTCATGCCAAATCTGAGGGCTTGCTGGCTTCATGTCAAATTGAAGAAGTATGACACTTTGTATGGAAGAGAATGTCTTCTTCAGTGTGTGTGTGTGTGTGTGTGTGTGTGTGTGTGTGAATTCTCAGACTTAACACAAAACTTAGGGTTTTTATACTCCCCTCTCTTACCCCATTCTACAGCCCATTTCTTAGATTCAGTCTACCACAGGACGTTTGATCCTTCAATAATTTAAGTCACCTCAGCTCTCTTCCAGTTCCTTACCCTGCATCACCACCATCCCTGCCATCACACAACACCAGCCCATTCTTTTCACTGCTCTATCATTAAGAAAAGAGTGGGATTTGCAGTCAAAATCCTTCAAATTACTTCGGCTCCCCTCTCCCCTCTCAACTGCATGGTGTTTCCACCTCTCCCTCCATCCTGGCTCCACCAAATAGGCAGCCAAAACTATTTCTCATCCATACTATGAATATTATCCCATCCACCCTCCTCCAAAACTCTTGCATCAGTTATAGCCTTTCCTTAACTTCCACCGCTTCCTTGCTTCTGTATATTTCAACCAAGAAAACATTGGCCTCTTCATACTAAATCAACGCATACGTATCCCCCACTTTTCAAAAGTTTGCATTATGCCACTTCCCTTTCATGAAAGACCCACGTTGGTACCTGCTTTCACAAACTGACAGAAACCCAAAGAGGATTTTTCACTTTTATGGCAAAGGTGAAAAGTGAAAATAGCATCCAGCACTTGTTTTGCAATGAGCCCTTATGGAGGCCCGGTACACCCTGAGCAGCAGCAAGGGCCCCACCAAGGTCCTTCCCCTGGGAACTACACACACAGCATCTCAGCATCAAGTGCTGTAGCCTTCAACTGTGTCTGTGAACATCTGTGCTTTATCCTGATTTATTCTGTGTATCCACTAGCAAGATAGGTCCTAAGGTATCAGGAAAAGGCTGACAGGTTATTTTGGGGGGCTGGAACACTCAAAAATTTTTCCATATAAATTAAAGATACTTGGTTCTTTCACTTTACGCCATTTCAGCTTCGGAAAGCTTTCACAGGAATGCACTACTTTCGAATAGGGAAACCGTAACCGTATCTCTTCAATCATGGATGCTTCTTTTTAGTAACAGCACTAACTCGGCAGCCAAGGTACTAATTCTCTCTGACGTTCATACTTCAAGCCAGCCTCTTAGTTCCCCATCCTATTCCTCTAAAATTATTCTTCTTATTCTTCTTATTCATCCTTCATGATTTCACATACATTAGAGCATTATTGAGGCGTAACTGACATGCAAAGTAGCATACGCATTTAATGTATACAGCAGGTTGAGTATGGACACGTACACACATCCATTCTCTTATTGCCATGATCAAGGTACTAAACAAACCCAGAAAATTCTTGCTCAATGTGTTTAAAGTTTCAGTTATGCAAGGTGAATAGGTTCTAGAGATCTGCTGTCTAGCATAGTATCTACAGTTAACAATATGCTATTGTGCACTTTAAAATGTATTAAGGGGATAGCTCATGCTAAGTGTTCTCTCTCTCTCTCTCTCTCTCTCTCTCTCTCTCACACACACACACACACACACAACCACAAAAGAACACAAGGTAATTTTTTGAGTGGCTATATTTTCTTTTGAAAAATAATTATTTACTTTTCTGATCATAAAATCAAACAAATATACTAATTATAGAACATCTGGTATGTATATATATTTAGTATTTTATATTCAGTAGTTTTTTTTCTCTTTATTTTCACTCCCATTTATAATTAGATTTGTTAGTGTCCTATTTTATTTTTAAACGACCAGACTTTTTTGTATATTTTTATTGAATATTTTCTCTTAATATCTTCCCTTAGTTTCTTTTTAATACAATTTTTTAATGTTTACTTATTTTCAGAGAGAGACAGAGCATGAGTGGGGGAGGGGCAGAGAAAGAGGAAGACAGACAGAATCCCAAGCAGACTCCAGGCTCTGAGCTATAAGCACAGAGCCATATGTGGGGCTTGAACTCACAAAGTTGGATGCTTAACCAACTGAGCCACCCAGGTGCCCCAATATCTTCCCTTAGTTTCATTTGAGTTGCTCGTTTGTACTTGAAGGTCTGAACTGATGGTAATTTATGTTATAATGAAAGTATTAAGAATATGGATGGAATCTAAAGGGAGCTTTAGAGAATCCATATTTTGGAAAGCACAATTCTCCATATTTAATATATTCTAAATATACTGAAATTGTATTTTTATTTGGATTTAGTACTTACTTAGAAGAATATTTTCCTCTCTTCAACTGATAGTTCAGTTGAAATCTGAACTTTGCTTGATAATTTCAATTCTTTTTTTTTTTTAATGATATGATCAGAGAATGTGGATTGGATAATGTTTTCCTTTTCTGGAGCTAAGTTTTTTATTTTTATTTTTTCTTTTTAGAGTGGCACATAATGAATTTTACAGTTAGTATGTAAAATTTAATAAAAGGTATATTTTTCTATTTGTGAGAGACAATCTTTAATATCTTTTATCTCATCTTTATTAATTATATTATTCAAATCCTTTGTAGCCTTTAAACATTTTTATCTGCTTTACTTGTCATGGAACAATAGTGGTATGTAAAACACTCCTGTAATGATCATGTTTCTGTCAAATTTTTGACAGTGTGCCAATACACACATTGATTCCATACCATTAGATGCCTAATTATACTTTGATTATTTGAATTGCAGTTGGCTTTATCAAATGTCATTTTTTTAACAACCTTTTATGCTTCGGTCTCTTAATCATTTTAAGTATTATTTTACTTTTAGCTTCTCTGGATCATATTTTACTAATGAGAGTACCTCTTAGTCTCTGGCTGTGGTCTTTTGGGATCCAGTGATAACTTTGACAAAGTTCTCTGTTGCTAAGACTAACCATTGGGCATGCTACTGATTTCTTAATTGTTCATCTGGACTATATATTATCTGGCTAATGGATATTTCCACCTTAACCACAAGTAATATTTGGACCACCCTAAAATGCAGATAAATTAAATTATTCCCCAAAATAGATGTGGAAAATTTTATGTTAATTGCGTTTGCTTGAAAAATCAAAAGACTTGAGAAATTAGACTCACCTTCCCTTTTGGGAGTAATGAGCAGAAACTTGTTCAGAGCTACCCGCTTTAAAATGGGGTATATGCTTGTGATTTGGCTTCATGCTTTTATTACCTATACTGGCTCTGTAATCACTGTTGTCTTCAATTTTTGTTCATACACTCAGTTTAGACACTGCTGTTGCATAATCAGAATCTTCCTGCAGTGATTGGCCATTTTGTCTTTGCTTGTCTGTCCTTGTCTGTAAATAGACATTTATAAACTCTTTCCGACTTTTGCAAAAGAGAGAAGCACAAAAAACAAAGAACAACCTCTACCCTTGGATCAGAGAACAAAGCCCTGTTTACCAGCAACTCTTTCTGATTTTACAAATACCTGAAGTGTGGACTCAACTCACTTGCATGCAAAGCATGTAACTTTCGTGTCCCTAACACTGTGGTTATCTTAGGCTTTTGACTGCCTTTCTTGAACTTGTATTATTGCCTTTTCTTAATTTACACTGACAACCTGGGTTTCGGTTTCTATTCATCAACCTAGCTCCTCTCCACCTATCCACAAAAATGTTGTGACCTTGAAAACTGACATATGGCTGACCTAGACTCACTGCTTTCTATGAGAGGAATGTTCACCCTCATTCTCCTTTAAAACTTGACTTTCTATCCTGGCTTCTCCTTCTGAACTGGTGAGACACCAACTCACCAAGGGGAGGATATCTTGTTTCGGTGCATGGAGGAGAAAGCATTACTGTCCTTCAGTGAACATGTTCTACTTCCTAGTGAAGTTTCCAAACCACCCAAAAGAAAACCTATAACAAAACAATTACCTGGAAAGTGAGTATATTCCTTCTCATGCATTTAGAGGGAGTCCTCAAAAAAGAATCATTGCCAAAGCAAGACGCCTGCGATGTTCAGGCCCAGGATGTTCAAAGGATATAATGGGAATTCAAGCAGAGCAGCAAGATACAGTGCCATTCCCTGCAACTCTATCGTAGATACTCATGTTTCTGTGGCTCATTTATAAGGCTGTCATGTTTGAACTTATTCTGCCGAGCAGTCATTTGCTTTTCCGTGCTACTGTTCTAGATATCAACTACATAGCCATATCTCCATCTCTTTCCTTTTTTTTTTTACCTTGTCATCTCTCAACTATTTCTTTATCTTCCCTCTTTCCAATATGACACATACTTTTACTGCTCTCTTTGTATTTCTATCGTTTCATTTGAGCTGCCACATCCTTTTTAAAGACTTAAGGTGCCGTCAGAAATAGTGCCAGTTGGACCTCCGGATCACCATCTTACTCTTACTTACCTAAGCTCTTCATTCTGACGCTGCAAATTATAGTGAAGTAAAATGCACATTTCTCTCCAACGACAGCAGTTCGTGCAGGCTTTGGAGGCGCTTGCAATCTGAGGGGATGGACGTGCTTGAAAAGAAACGAGGAGACGATTCATTAATAGTGACTTGTTTATGTCTAGACACGTTACAAATAGAGACGGCACGTGTGTTGCCGGTGAATTGGCATTTTTGTACATGTCGTTAATTAAATGATTGAGGATTTTGGTTTCAGTAGTGCAGTGTGAATTTTCAACGGGGCCCTTTCCTTGATGCGTCTTCACCCTGAGCCTGTCTGTCTCTCGTGGCTTCTTCTACCGCAGCTGCCAGTGAACCACCTGCGGGCTGGTGCTTCTCCTTAGAAGATCAGTACCTGTTAAACAGTGTTAAGCTGAAGTGGTCATGGCATCTTAGCACCTAACTGGGACCCTAGCCAGAAGGACTAAAAGTCCATAGAAGAAGGCTGAACGTTGTTGAGAAATATGAAAGCCTTTGAGAACAAATACTTGCTGATGTAGACTATTTACGGATCCCCTTGCTTCTTTGCCTGTTAACCTCATGGCATATTAGTTACTTAGTGAACTGCATTTTGCTTAGTAGGTCAACGTTTCAAAAGAGTGATGAACTTGGATTTGACTTTGTCTTGGTAGATAGGACATTTTCATTTTAGACATTTTGGCAGCTTCTGCTAAAGCTTACAGGCAGGGGAAAGATGCACAGTGTAGCGAACGCTTGTTAGTTTTTAAACCACCTGGCATCCATGTCCCCTTTCTAAAGATACCCTGGGTTCCTTTTGGAAAAGTATCTCACCAAATACTGTATATGGTCCTGATGGTGATAACTAAGGAACTTGCCTATCGCAGTGGAGGATCCTTATTCTCACCATCTGGCATATACCTGCAGCAGGTATCTGATTCAAAATTGGCTAAGTGCTAGTCTCTTCTGGGACACAGAATCATAGGCAAATGAAGTAGGAGATGGTGAGCTATCGTTCTAGTAGTAGTGTCCTAATCTGGGGATTCTTTCACAAAGACTATTGCTGCTGTTGGCATTCAAACTCTTTGAACTGAATTGCAAGACTGCAATCTTTCCACTGGAAAATGCAGCCTCTCAGAAAAAAACACAATGTACAGTTTGGTATGCTAACATACAGCTTATAAAGCATCAGTACTGAAATCAGACAGCATCACTTTTGCCCTGGCTTTGCATGTAATCAGATAGCACCAGGCCTGGTGTTTGTTCCCTACAGTCTGCTGCCCCTTCCCTAGGAAGTAAGTATAATCATGCCATCTACCCCATGGAGTTATATGTATGTAAAGTGCTTAGGATAGAACCCAAGATAGTGTATATTCTCAAGATTTAATTATGATATCCATTGTTATACAACTAATTCCAACGTTTTTGTTTAATCTGTCGTAAACACACACACACACACACACACACACACACACAATTATCTCAACTGACTTCTTCACAAAGTCATTCACTATCCTGCTTATAAACAGACTCTTAACTATAAAGAACAAACTGATGGTTACCCGAGAGGAAGTGGGTAGAGCGATGGGTGAAATAGGTGATGGGAATTAAGGAATGCACTTGTGATGAGCCCCGGGTGATATATGGAAGTGCTGAATCACTAAATTGTACACCTGAAATTAATATTACACTGTATGTTAACTAACTGGAATTTAAAAACTTAAATATAGAATTTAAATGTAAAAATTTAAATATAAAATTTAAATATAAAAACTTAAAAAAAATAAAGTAAAAACTACCAAGTTCCATATTTAGCGGGCAAGATAGTATCACTAGCTTCCAAAGCAAGCACATTGAATATCCTTCTGCCAAGTGTTATACTGTGATGAATTGGAATGTAAGTTATATTCCTTCCAGGAAACATCTTGAAGAAGTTTCTGCTGTCATATTTGCAGGATCATGTTACCAGACATATAGTCCCTGTAGCATCTCCTGGAACTTGCCATGAAGAAACAGTACAGCGTCTACATTGTTGCTCTTGCACCCGAAACTTCCTGGTTGTTGTGGCCGTTATGCTGTTGTAAAGTGCTTGACTGAGTTGAAAAACACGGAGCTAAGAAACAGGCCGTAGACATGGACGTTCAGAGTCTTTTTTTGACATATTGGATCTCCCTATATTTCAGGTTGACTCTCATTGCTCAAGAGCAGAGTAAAGAGAGAAAAATTGCAGTGATCTAGAAACCTGTATCAACTCTTTAGAACTTATAATATTTGAAAGGGATATTCTGGTCATTCCCATTGTTTTTATCTTATTTATTACACTTTTGATAGAAAGGCTATATATTCTGAAACACTCTGGGAGAGCAAAGAGAAATGCCCTAGAATGATAACTAGCTGGAAGCAATTTAAGTAGCTGGCCAGCCCTGGCATCTGTCAGCAAATAAGGCTAATAGCATGCTATTCACTCAGAGTCTATTTGTAAGATTAATGGTACAAGATAGGGTATTTCATACCCTTACTCTATTTACCAGCATGAGATAGTCAGAATGGAAATGGTTTTGAAAACACAGAAATCCCATTGTGTATTTTATTGAGAATATATATTTTGTCAAGGTATTTTGACAACATTAATGTGGTTCTGACACCTTTTACTATTTTAAGAAGGTTTCTATACTGCAAAATGTATAAATGGTCCCAAAGATAAAATACAGGGTTTACAAGTGGAGGGAATTCAAAGCACTTTACTGTAGGCTCTTTCGATCAAGAGGGAAGTTAGAAATGCCTTTCTTTGTCTCAAATGTAGATCATGGATCCCACACTCATTTTTTAGAACACACTTTCATCTAGCATAGGCAAGTTAGGGGAACAACATATTCAAAAATAATAATATAATGTTTTTAATGACTAAAACAAAAATAAAACATTTCAAATAATTCTCATGACACCTATTAAAAGATATACTATCAATCATCATATTTTGATGCCAGAAAGAATTAGATTCTTCTCATTAAAAAGTCTTACTTTCCATTCCTTAAAAACAAAACAGATTTTCGGAATTATTAGATGTGTTAGAGCTAGGCTCACTTTGGCATCAATATAGTAGCAAAAACATTTTTTTTAAATTAATATTTAATAGTTGAATTAATACAAATGGCATTTCCAATAGGCCCTTTAATTACATCTGTTCAATAAAAATAAATGACAAAACCTGAATTACCACTGAAGTCTGATAAATACATTTTATGAGAAAGTTATTATAAGTACAGCACTAGGAAATACCAGATAAGGAGCATACTGCTCAAATGGCATCTTGACAAATCTTCAATTACTTTCAGAGATCATGAACTGAAGTGGACACATCAGGAAGCAGTTTTGTAACATGGAGAAATCTCTCAATGAAGATTTTGCAAGAACATAAAGATGCTCTTGGTGAAAGGTTGAAATACGTGCATTTATTGCCTTAAGAAATTTTTTAAATGTTTATTTATTTTTGAGAGAGAGAGAGAGAGAGAGAGAGAGAGCAGGGGATGGGCAGAGAGAGAGGGAGACACAGAATCCGAGGCAGGCTCCAGGCTCTGAGCTGTCAGCACACAACCTGATGCGGGGCTTGAACCCATGAACTGTGAGATCGTGACCTGAGCCAAAGTCGCATGCTTAACTGACTGAGCCACCTAAGCCCTCCATTACCTTTTTTTATTAGGTTCATGCACGTGTAACATCATCACTATACTCTGCAGCTGCTCCTTTCACTGGCCTTTCTACATTTAATTCTTTTCCTCTTCAATGCATCTGAAACTCTGTCACCAAAATCTCTCCTTCTGAACTTTTTTTCTGAGATTCACGAAACCACATCCTCATTATCAACCTATTGCATCACAATAGTGGGTAGGCTGCATGTATTAGGCAGGGGTCAGGATCTCTGAGAATACCCACTTATTTTGCTGGTAACACATGAGAAAGTACTCCTCCATCAACAGCTGACCATGGGGAAGCAGGATCAAGGAGAAGAAAAGCATAAGCCTGGCCAATATTGACAAGCCAAGCTATGCAGGGTGTGTGTGTGTGTGTGTGTGTGTGTGTGTGTGTGTTGCAGAATGTGAGAGTCCAAATAGGTAAGTAGGCACTAAGGAATTTTGAAAGTTTTCTATTTTTTTTTACTTTGTATATTCTACAGATATTTATTGGATGCTTACGATGTACTAGGCTCTGAGGCATTGGAAATAGAAGGTATGCAATGCAGTGTCCACAGCAGACTGGGAGAAGACAGATATACAGGGAATTATATACTTTGGAAGTATTATAACTGGGGTAAATACAAGGGACTATAGGAACACATAGGTCATCTAATGCAATCTGATGCAGGGGAAAAAAGTCTTCCTGGAGGAGCTGATGCCTAATCTGAGACTCAAGGGGTAAGGGAAAGCGAATCAGTGGGAAGAGACAAGAGAATGAGGGCTGCAGTGTGGGAAGGTCTTCCCAAACAGAAGAAGCAGCATGTGCTGATGCCAAGAGGGCTGAGATCATATGGCACATCTTGGAAGTTGCACTTAGCTCCTTTGGGTTGGAGAGCAGGGTAACGGAGGGCTGAAGATGTGAGACTCTTTTTGCCTCCATCGGGATTAGTTAGGGGTCTTGTGGAAGGCAGCAGGTGGAGATATTCCAGGAAAGGATTGGCAAAGCAAGTGGACGCAAAGATTGAGGAACCAAAATGAATACTGAGAAGGTAAACTCTGCCTGCCTATTGCCTTCAATCTCCATTTCCTGCTAGGGATTGTATGAAACTCGCTTCTGTGGTTACAAGCAATAGAAAACATCTCTGACTAACTTAAACACAAAGATAATTGATTGGAACGATGTTGGTGGCCTATGGGAAGGATGGAAAATTAACCTTGGAAGCAAGCAGGAAAGAAGTCAGTTTTGTGTTTAGTCAGGGCTCTGTTTTAATTCAACAAAAGTACTACTAATCACCTGCTATATGGCAGACACCGTACAAGGCTGGGGACTGAAGAAACAGAATTATATAAAATAGTTATGCACTTGCCCTTTACTGCTCTTAGAATCTACGGTGTTGGCGGTAGAAGGAACATGCCTGAAATAATCCCCCAAAGCACTTATGTCATTATGAAGTATAATACATGCTATGAGAAAGAAATAACAGAATTTTAAATTAGCATATCAGAAAACATTTAGCTGAGGAGGCACATTTCAGCTTAGATGTGAAGAATGTGTGCTATGCAGGTGAGAAGCATGTGCAACTTTCCTGCAATGTGGAAGGAGTCAGTGTACCAGAACACGGTGAAGGCAGGACAGTGGAAGCATAGTGAATTAGGCGGCGTGTAGGGTAAAATAAAAGCGAAGTGAGGCTGGAGCAAGGTCGTGCACAGTGTCGTGGATCATGCATAGATTCAGTCTTATGTTCTAAGTACAGTGAGAAGCTATTGAGGGCTTTTTGAGCTGAAACATACGATCAGGTTTGCATACTGAAGACTGACCTGGGTCTTATACACAGGGCAGAGACAAAGTGTGAGGCAAGCACAGAAGTGGAAAGGTCAGGACACAGGTACTTATGGCAATCTGGACACATTTAACATCTCTCTTCTCATAGTTCCTTTGGGGAATCTCTCCTCCCCCTCTGCATGTCCTAGATGTGACTACTAGTCTTGATGGTTACTCAGAGTATCCCCATCCCTCTAGTCAAAGTGCTTGGCTCACCAAGGGGCAATGACTCAACCAGAATCGATTGGTATGTTCTCTGGGATCCACATCTATATGCCAGAAAAGAGAAATTATTTTTCACTGGAGTGGCTAAGCTGGTGAGATGTAAGCATAGTACATCTTTACATAGCAGCCATATTTAAATATATGAATAAATGTACGATCGTCCCAGTTCAGGGCTCAGATGTGAGGTGAGCAAGGCACCTGCCTCCGGCACATGATTTAAGCAGGTATTACCAACTTTTCCTTTTGCCTTAGCCTCCAATAGGGCTCATATACCATGATCCTTCATTTAAAATTTTGAATGTTAGTTCTTTATGGATTTTTTTGCATTAATTTTTTTAAACCTGACATTAAAGTATTATTGATCTTGATTACTGGGTTGTTTGGAACTCCCTGAAATCTTTCATCCTAGATGAGCACCTCGCTCACCTCACCCTTGAACATTGATCATTTTGGGTCTGTCTAGCATTTGAACCCAATTTCTACGTTCAGGAAATAACATACCTCGTATGTTTTGATGGAAGCAGAGCTCATGTCTACTGTGTCAACCATGTCTATTGTGGATATGGTAGGTTGGTTCACTCCACATCCATTCTAATGGGTTTATTGTCTTTTATTTTAGAAGCTAGGGAACTAAAATATTCCCCATACTTCCTTGCAACTACTGATCAGACATATAGTGAACGTAGGCTCTACCAGTCTTACAGCTTCACATAAGACCCCGATGCACATGACCAGAAGGCTAGGTGTGTAATGATCAGATATTTTCATAAGCCTGGTAGCAGAGGCATATATGTAGACTTTTGGGGGCAGATGAGGTGGAACATCTGGTTTCCAGTCTAGGGGACAATAGTACTGAACAGCAATCTGTACTTCACTAGAAATGTCTCACAATGCAATAATGCCTTGATTTTTCTGGCCATGCAACACACACATGACTCTTTTGGCTTTCCTAAACATTCCAAGAGTTACTGAGTATCATGTAATAAATTATTTTTTGCTTAAATAAGCAGGTAGGGGCTATACTTTGTGTAACAAAGAGCTCAGTTCATCTGTTAGCTTTTCCAGCTTCCCTTGCAGCAAAGGCACAGACGTGCAAATTAGGGTCAGCAATCAGAAGCATCTGTTTTGTTCCTTGAATCAGGAGCTAGCAACACAAAGAACAAAAGAGACAGGGGTGCACCTTTGTTTTGGAGGAAATGTCAGCAGTAACAATACCCGGTTTGTGAAAGCAACAGTGGCAGATACTAGAAGCAGCACCTGGAAGCCTTGATTTCAACCTGATGAGACCCTGAGCAGATGACTTCCCTCACCATGTTTGGACATCTGACCCACGGATCCTGAGGGGTAATAATTTTGTGCTGTTCTAAGTCCCTCCATTTGTGATACTTTATTATACAGCAATAAACATTTAAAACAATGTGTCAGTGTTTGACTTAAATTTTTTTTTTCTTAGCAGTACACAAAACAGTGGAGTATCTCAGAATTGATAACATTATAGGTTCAAGGAAATGTTGACAGTGATTTAAATCTTCCCTGTTTGTTCAGAAGTTCAGTTTTTCACATTCAGGAGTGAATAAATTAAATCCTTGGGTTCATTCAGTTGGAGCAGCATGAAAAGAAAACTCAGAAGAGTTGGGAGCATTTTCAGGATGCTATTTATGATAATGGGCCACACTATCTAAACAAAGGATAAAAATATTAAGAAATAAAGGATAATAGATAGCAAAAAGTGGTATTGCCATTTAATATCTATAATAGTTTAGATAAATTACTTATATTTTCCTTTTTTTCTCACCTATAAAATGGAGATAATTAGATTCTATCTCCCAGGGCTATGGCGATAACTGTATAAAATAATATATATATAACATACATATATTATATACATAATATACATATATTATATACATGTGTGTGTGTGTGTGTGTATATATATATATATATATATATATATATATATATATCATGTACTCCAAAGTCTAGCACGTGGTAAATAACTATATTCTACCATCAAACACTATTTAAGATAATGCTTCTCTCACTTCTTTATCTAGAGGCAATTTCAGTGAGAATAAGTTTTCTTTGGTGCCTATTCCCTCTGACTACTCTGTCATGTCTTGAACTTTTCTAGGCTCATGGTCTAGACTTGAAAATTACTTTTTAGTTAACTCTCATAGACCAGAATAGAAAAAAAGTTTTCACTGAATCTACAATATGATGAAAAATACAATTATTCAAGACTAAGAAAAATTTGCAAATCACACCAAAGAAAAAGTCTAGCTTATTTCAGCATATGTGTGAGCATTTACGAATATTTTATGAAATATTAAAAAATAATTTTAAGTCGTTGAAATATATCTCTTGAACAACTGGACAAACCTTTATAAAGTTAAGTCTTTACATTCTCCACATGCTCGAGCTATGTCTGTACCTGGCATTTCAAAACCAGAGGCTTGAAATCTCTCTTTTCTGAAGTCATGGAGGTCAATCTTTCTCAGTATGTCATTCATTTGGCATTTCAGTCACATGTCTCAAAAGCGCTGTAGAGAAATCTTAGTGAAATCTTAGCTCGTGGTATGTTTTGTATTGACAGGGTTAACCAACTGGAACAGCTACTTAGAGACACTTCTTTGAATAAAACTGACTGAAAACAGAATCACTGCCAGTTGAAAATCAATCTAAAATAACATATTTTTATATTAAATGTTAATATCAATGTGATTACTATACACATTCACCAAATATGTGTGTGCATCTGCATATATTTGCATATAATTATATATTATATACACAAACACATATAAATTTTTGTGTAGCTCTTTGCAGATTAAAAGAGGTTTAAACATATGATATTTATTCCTGTGGTTCATTTACCATGAATCCAGTGGAGGTCCGACCACTACCAGCACAGATTTTTAGAATCTCTAAATGGAACTCATTTAATATATAGTTACCTAACTCGTGAGAACTTTGAAATCTTTATAGGAAGAAGAACCCTCTGTGAGAGGCTTATAATAACAGTATTTAATAATTGGGACGGCCTGCATACTCAACACTTCAAATGGACTCTAGCAAACAATAATGCATGTTGTATGTTAGCCTTGATCTCTCACAGTTTGGATTTGTTGGCATTTTATGAATATTCTACTGACACAACAGTAACTAATACTATTGGAAAAGATCAGCTTTTAAAAAGTGTTTTTACATACATTTAATTTTATAACAATTCTGTTATTATCAACCACTTTACTGACAAAAGAACTAAGAATCTGGAGATAAACAATATACCCAGTTTCACACAACCAGTTGAAAGAGGATTTGGGATTCAAACTGAGACTTTTGGTTCTAAGTTTAGGCTCATTTCTCTTTTAACACATTTTCCATGTATGACTAAGGCATTATATTTATTATATTATATTACATTACATTATATTATATTATTATATTTATTATAATTATTATATTATAGCTATACACTTCTTTTCTTGTTGTTAGGCCTGAATGCCAAGAAAAAATAAAATTTCTATTACTGAAAACTACTAAGTTTCTCTAATCCTTTTCAAGACTTGAGATGTTTCTAGGAAAAGATTTTTCAAACTTGACTGTTAATTATAATACTTAGTTTCTGAACAAGCAAGACTTTTTGTATCAGAAGTTTTATATGAATAAAACAAAAAACAATTCATGCTGTCATCTCTGCCAGCTAGGGTCCCAACACTGATTCCAAGGCAAAACATAACTCTACACACAGAGGGCAAAAAGCTCTATTGAATCCACCTGCACCAAAATAAGAAAATAATTGATCCCTCTATAGAAAACTAACACACTCTAAGAATTTTGTACAATATTTGACTTTTCAGATAGCATGGAGATGTTCACCACTCTGTTGAGGAGAAAATATTGTAAGCATCAAGCATTCACTTTGTAATTCAATATAGAGCTATGGTGGGCCTGTGCTTTTTTTTTTTTTTTAATGGGCTGTATTTTTATTTTATTATTATTATTTTTTAATTTTTAAGTGAATTAGCATACAGTGTAGTCTTGGCTTCAGAGTAGAACCCAGTGATTCATCTCTTACATACGACACCCACTGCTCATCCCAACAAGTGCCCTCCTTAATACCCATCACCCATTTACCCAACACTCCCTGCCTACCCCACCCACCTCCAGCAACCTTCAGTTTGTTCTCTGTATTTAAGAGTCTCTTATGGTTTGCCTCCCTCTCTGTTTTTATCTTATTTTTCCTTCCCTCCCCTTCATGTGTTGAGTTTCTCAAAGGCTCACATTTAGAATATCTTGGTTTTAGAGAAATAGGTCTTTTTCATATTCATCCATGGCTCAGTCTACTTATCAAAACTTCATTCCCTCTTTGGTGAGAAAAATATCTACATCTCAGTGAAACATTCCTATATGCTGACCTTACTCAATCAGTAAAATATAAGCCTTTAAAAAACTCTTTCAGATTAGTATCTAAGACTATTGACTGAACTATTTACTCCTATATATTTTTAATTTTGAAACCCATTATGAAACATCCTGGTTCTCATAAGATCATGTCACAAAACTCCTAATATCACAGTGCTCTGCCTGAAGGTAGCCTTCAGAACAAGACGAACTCAGCCTAATCTTAAGTGGAGAATTCATTTGCTCAAGAGAGCTTTTTGGGGCATTGTCTGTGTGCAAAAAACTGGGCTAGATACTGGAACACAAATGTGTGTGTGTGTGTGTGTGTGTGTGTGTGTGTGTGTTATCCATGTTACATGATCAATACCATTTGGGCCTGTGGACAAAGTGTCCATCTGGGAAGACTTGGAGAAAGAGCAAAATCTGGGCTAGAACATCAAGGAGAAACACGCATTCATTACAAAGCAAGTAAAGAAATGGTATTCTAAGCTGAGGAAAGTTTATGTTATAGGATAAGAAGGGGGCAAGAAGAAAATATGGGAAGCAATAAATACTTCACATTTTCTCAGAATGTAATATACAGAGGAAAGAACAGCAGGAGATGGATTTTGAAAGGTAAACAGGAATCAAATCATGAGGATTCTAGATACTACACAGTAAAAAGAAGAGGGACAGAGTTCGTGTTTTTTTTACCAAATCCACTGAAGAGTTTTATTAAAGGGCTATATAAAATCAAATCTGTACTTTATAAATCCCACTTTGGACGTGCTATAGAGAAATAGAGGGAAAAAACAGAGTCAGGGAAATGTGGTAGTTTTAAGATCCTGTTTTAAATACTTAGTTCACATATACAGGCACACACATTCTCTTACATACACATCAAAGCTTGGCGTTTCCTACTATAAACTAAAAAGACAGAGAGGTGCTCTTCAAGGGCATAGGAATCAGCTGAGGCCACTGCAAAGTGGCATCTACTTCTTTCTGACCTGAAAGGTTTTCCTATGTTTTAAAAGTGTTGTTTTAAATAACCCAGTGAAGAAATGGGCAGAAAACATGAATAGACACTTCTCTAAAGAAGACATCCGGATGGCCAACAGGCACATGAAAAGCTGCTCAACGTCGCTTCTCATCAGGGAAATACAAATCAAAACCACACTCAGATATCACCTCATGCCAGTCAGAGTGGCCAAAATGAACAAATCAGGAGACTATAGATGCTGGAGAGGATGTGGAGAAACGGGAACCCTCTTGCACTGTTGGTGGGAATGCAAATTGGTGCAGCCACTCTGGAAAACAGTGTGGAGGTTCCTCAGAAAATTAAAAATAGACCTACCCTATGACCCAGCAATAGCACTGCTAGGAATTTACCCAAGGGATACAGGAGTGCTGATGCATAGGGGCACTTGTACTCCAGTGTTTATAGCAGCACTCTCAACAATAGCCAAATTATGGAAAGAGCCTAAATGTCCATCAACTGATGAATGGATAAAGAAATTGTGGTTTATATACACAATGGAGTACTACGTGGCAATGAGAAAGAATGAAATATGGCCCTTTGTAGCAATGTGGATGAAACTGGAGAGTGTGATGCTAAGTGAAATAAGCCATACAGAGAAAGACAGATACCATATGTTTTCACTCTTATGTGGATCCTGAGAAACTTAACAGAAATCCATGGGGGAGGGGAAGGAAAAAAAAAGGAGGTTAGAGTGGGAGAGAGCCAAAGCATAAGAGACTGTTAAAAACTGAGAACAAACTGAGGGTTGATGGGGGGGGGGGGGGGGGGGGGGGGGGGGTGATGGGTATTGAGGAGGGCACCTGTTGGGATGAGCACTGGGTGTTGTATGGAAACCAATTTGACAACAAATTTCATATACTGAAAAAAAATAAAAATTAAAAAATTAAAAAAATTAAAAATTAAAAAAATAATAAAATAAAATAAAATTTTAATCAAAAAAATAAAAGTGTTGTTTTAATGAAAAATAATAAATCTACTCTTGTTTAAATGATGCTTCCATAACAAGGGGGCGGGGGGGAACAAGCCACATTATGCAAAGAAAGGTATATGGTGATGCATCTCCAGGATTCCGGAAGCCAGCTCATAAATAATTGCCATATTCTGCTAAGAGACAGTCAGAGTATTAACCACACAGGGAGTTAGAGAATGAAATGTGAGAAGACTGGGAGAGTGATCAGACGTGGGGGTGAGAAGAAAAGAAAAAAATAGAGATGACTTTCATGTTTCTTCTTTGGGTGATGGCGTATCCAGTAGAGCCTTTTACAATGGTTGGAAATATAGTTTATATTCCAGAAATGTTTAGGTTGGCATGTTTTAAACCAAATCAACAAACATTCAATTTAATGTTGTGATTCTGAATCAGATAGTTGGCATCAAAAAAAATTTACTTTCTGTTAGTAGGTGGCAAGCTAGCAATTTCCTCAGTGCCTACAATTGAACTACGTAATTTACAGACCATGGAACATTTGGTTTCACTTCAAAGCCAGAATAATAGTTTCAGCTGATGCCACTTTATAATACAGAACATTGCATGAATAGTTATAATTAGGCAATTAGTTATATTACTCATGGCATAAAGTGAGAGGCACAAAGCCTCAAAATAGGTAATCAATACTGCCACATGGAATCAGTTGAATTTAGACTGTAGGTAAACACGGGACTAAAACAAGTAAAGTCAATTACAAGTATCCTGATGTGATTAAATAACACTCTGGAGGGATTTATATAAATATTTGAACAAAAGTATCCATTGCTTCCAGGATAAACTAATCTTACCTTTAAGACACAATTCATTTATTCATTCAACCTACAGAACACCTATTAAGGGCCAGACACTGTGCTAATAAATACTGGGGATAGAGTCATAAAAACCACGGCCTCTGTAGTTTGTAACTTAGAGGAGGAGGCAAGTTCAATGATTGAAAAAACCTGTAATCATAAACTGTGATAAAACCAGAAAAATGCCCCATAATCCCAAAGATGTTCACATACTAACTCCTAAGAACCTGTGAAGATATGATCTCACGTTGCAAAAGGACTTTGCAAATGTGATTAAGTTGAGGATCTTGAGATGTTGTACCCAGATGGAACCCAATGTGGGAATGCGGAAAAGGCAAGGAAACAGATTCTCCCCAAGAGCCTTTTTAGGAGTGCAATCCTGATGATATGGATTTCTCCACTGGGTTACGCAGTGGAACTCAATTTGACCTTCTGGCCTCCAGGACCATCTGATAACATAGTGTGGTTTTGAGCCCCTGCCTTTGTGATAAATTGTTACAGCAGCAATGGGAAACTAAGCCAAAGGTTCAAAAAAACTATGCAGAGAATATACAACAAGAGGATTTGCTTTGAAATCACCTATGTTAAACATGATTTTGAAATTCCAGTAGGATCATGCCAATCTCCTTTAAATGCTTCCATGGTTTTCTTTTTGCCGTGAAAACAGCAGAATCTGTAACATGACCGACGAGGCCCTGATGATCCACAGTGTGTGTTTTTTTTCCAGTTTCGTGGAAGGCAGCTTTCCCTTTGATCTCACCATTCCAGGCATGCTTCTCTTTTTTCCGTTCTTTGAAATAAGCCATATTCCCTCCTCCTGGACAGATCTTAGACAAGGTGTAGGATGCTCCCTCCTACAACCTCTGCTTCTCCAGTTCATTGCAGCCTATCTTTCAGATCTGTGTTCCAACTTTACTTCTCTAGTTCTGTGAATGGTAAGTTAGTAAATGTTGGAGGAAATTTAAGCTTATGTATATAATGAGGATATACACAAATTAGGAAGGCAGAGGTGACCAACACGAGAAATCATAATCAATATGGTGAGTTTTATGAGAAGGTAGAAAGCCATGAGATTGAAGGCAAAATATAGAGGGATTAGGAGAAGAATACATGTCTTTAGTTTAATTTTTTTCCCCTCTCTCTCCTTTACTTGTTCATTCTCATCTTCCTGCTTTAAATCCAGGATGCCATTGGTTTTAGTATACACACACACACACACACACACACACACGTAGAGTGTATAAATATTCTATCTATAGTTATATATATATATGTGTGTGTGTGTGTGTGTGTGTGTGTGTGTGTGTATTTCTATTTAGATGATTTTATTCGTGGTTAACTTGGTGGGAGGGAAACTATAGAGGCAACTGGGAGAAAGTGGTTATCAAACTGGGTAAGCTATGGGCTTGACCTTCAGTGACCACAGGGAGAGAGGAAAATGAAGATCCCTATGGATCCCCAAGACATAAAGATGCTTCAGTTGAAATGAGAGTCCTAATTGAGCCAGTACAAGCACAGACCTGTCTAAGCAAGGCAGAGTGACAAAAACATCCCTGAGTAATAGAGAACTGTGATCATCAGAAGTGAGAAATCAGCATGCAGTAAACAAATAAAAGTAAAATAAAATGGAAACTTTAGAATAAAGAATCAGGGTCCCAACTGCATGAAGAATAGAACTCTAAGAGACTACACTTTAGTGTGTATATTGATTAAAGAATATGGAAACAATAAGGTAATTGACATAAAAATGGGCTAAACTGAAGAACCAAACAAATACAAATTCTAGAAATTGTTTTCTTCATGAATTGACTCTGTTTTCATTATGAAATATTACTTTTTGTTTTGAACAATATGCTTTGTGCTGAAATCTACTTGTACACCAACTTCCATATGCCTGCATTTGCATGGAATGTCTTTTTCCAATCATTTACTTTCAAATTTCTGTATCTTTATATTTAAAGTGTATATCTCTCATCAACATCATATAACTGGGTCTTGCATTTTTGCCAGGACTGACAGGATTTACCTTTTTTAGAGTGCTTAATCTTTTTATATTTACTGCAAACATTGATGTATTTAAGTCTCCTGTCTTGCCATTTGTTTTTTTGTATGTTCCATTGTATTTTTGGTTCCCTTATTCCTCTTTTCCTTTCTCCTATAAGCTGAATTTTTTATTTTCTAAAAGTTCACTCTACAGATTAAGAGAAACACTTTCAATTTAGTCAGTTATGACAGGGCTCCCAGAGCTATATTAATTAGTTCATAACAGAAAGAATCTCATATACATAAACTGGGATGGGAAGGGCAGAGATGGAAAAACCTTTGGAGTCACCGAAGGGGTCCCAAATTGCACACACTCCAAATCAGATGGGTTTATAAAAGCTTTAGATGTTGAACAAGGTTTTTGATGACTATCTCCAAAATCTTTCTGATGAAAATAGATTGACTTCATTCAAATCCTGCAAGCAAGGAAAGGATAAGTCTATTGGAGATATTAAGGATAAGCTCTTTAACAACTTTAGACAATACTCAGGAGTAGATCCTGAAGCAAATGTGAACACAGCTCCCTCCTCTTTTTTTTTTTTAAGCTTTAACAAAAAAAATAGAGGATTTAATATGCAAACAAAAGTCAAATGGAAAATAGTGCTTTTTGTCAAATCTTCTGCTCACTGAATATTTTTATGAGGCTGTGGAACAAAAATAGAATAAAACCTAAAATACGCTGATGTCCTTACAAATAAAACAACTAAATGCTCTCATCCCAGTCATTAAAGATTGTAACAGGAAATTTCGTCTCCGGATAAAAATGCATATACCATAAACAAAACTGACATGGGTTGGGGGGAGGAATACAATTGTCCAATGTTAACTAAGACAGTTAAAAGAAAAAAAAAAGTAGGCAATCAATAACGATGACCTAAGGGGCAACCAAATGCTCAATTTTTTTGTTTTATCTTTCAACCTACAAAAAGAAATTTACCTAAATATTAGAGGACAGTCTTGCAAGTTTTTATTTACACAGATGCTACAATACTAAGCATAAAGTGTTGTGCTCTTATATAACCTCAGTTTCAAAGTCAACAAACTGCTCAGGTGGTAGGTGTCTCTAATGACCTTCAGACACTCATTCTCATGTGTTTAACTGATAATATTCTTTCCTCCTTTGTGACAGCACAGCTTCTAACTTCATAGACAGGGGATATACTGTGCAAATTGACAGATTCAATGTTCTCCTGATAGCCTCTTTCCTGAAATCCTTCAAGACTCTCCTGTTCATAATAAGGTCACAGATAATTTGGACATTGACTTACTGGTATTCTTGTATCTAAATCCAACCTAAATTGAAGAAAGGAACTGGAAAAGAACAAAGAACTGGAAACTCTGTGCACTAAAATGTCCACTGATACTGGCAGAATTGTGGAGGCTGAACCCTTGAAGGTTCAGATAGACCCATCCAAACCTCTACAACAACACTCTTTTGCAACACTGTACTAAGAAAGACCAAATCATTAAATGAAAACCCAATAAAGATACATTCTATCTGTACCAGTTATTGTAATACTTTTATCATCCAAGTTAGGAAACAAGCAACGATATAGATTTTTTTCAAGATCATAGGGCCATAAATAAAATAGTTATTTCCAACTTCCCTGTGGTACCAAAAACAAATACAGTTTTATATTTGGTGTCACATGAGGCTATATAATTTATAGTCATACACTGTTAGTCTGCTTTTTTTATTGTCCCTTTAGATCAAGATAATCCAATACTTCTCTGACTTCTCCTGGCAAGGTCAACAGTATGCCTAGACATTTATGCTTCAGGATTTACAGAGGTATCTCCTTAGTTTTTACAAGTTCTTTGCCAGGGCCTTCACAACCTTACGAATCTATTTGACCCCATCACTATTAAACCTGTGGATGGCCTTTGGCCATAAGTAAAGATAACTTGAACACAAGAGGGACATAAATGTTTCCTAAAATAAGTGACAATTTAATCAATCAAGGTGCATTAACTGGGGCGTGAACTATCATAGGAAGTAAATTACTTCAAAGAATCCCTAAGTCTCATTAGCTATGGTAGGCTCTGAGTTCCCAACTTGTCTGAAATAGACACACCTCTTTAAGACTTAGGTAAGTCTTAAGTAATCAAAAAGTTCATGCTTTTTCTTAAACTCATCAGAGAATGAGGTAGTAAGGCAATGAACTGCACAAAAATAGAAAAGATGGGCCCCCGAAGGAAAGGTGACCCATAAGTGCTGGCATAATTGAGTGGGGTGCAGAAACAGTGGCAGGAAAGGTTTAGTAAGGGTGATTGGCACATTTATTGGAATCTGAGAGTTGCCAGTAAGGGAGGGAGATACTCCTATGGATGGAAAACACAGAAGTCTACACACGCTTGCAGGTTTTTCTCCGTGAACACAACTTGCTAAAATGATTAGACAAGTCCCAAGAAAGTCTTTCTAATGTTGCATACCTTGGGGAGAAGAACAACAACCATTGCAGAAAGCCACAAAATTCTTCTACTAAGACCCTTCTCTAAATATCCTATGAAACAGAGCCTTAACTTGTGAAAGGAGAGGAAAGGCAACAAACACGGTCATAAATTAGAGTATTGGTGAAGATCTATTGCAGCCTGAAGAAGGGAACAGGGAAAAAGTTTCCTCTACCCTGAAGAGGGGCAGGGATATGTACTGGTGTCAGAGATATCACAGGAGAGGGGCAGGAGTACTAGAGAGACCACATCCCTGAAATTTGGGATATAATAATTGTCTGTAGCTTAATCAGATGCAGGAAGAACATCTCCCACTCTCAACCGCAAGACTAACAAGCATTGAATAACAAGTTCACTGCAAAAGACATGCCTTCTCTGAAGCATAGTTCAAAGGGGAGGCCTAAATCTGAAGATGGAGCAGCCATTGAGAAAAATCCCTTTGGCAAATCAGCTCCCACTCTAAACACAAAGTATCCTGAAAGGATTTTGATGTCTGTAGTAAACTGAAAGTAACCATAGAAACCACAGACATCAAAGTCAACCCAACTCCTGAGGATTAGCTCAAATCCCATACTCACAGAAAGCATCAGGAAAGGTATGTCTATTTCCAGGTATAAACAGATTTACCTTGGTCTCTACTGTCCTATGAAAAAGGCAAGAAAAAACATAACACCAAGAAACAAAGAAATTATTAAAATCATATCTACATATGACATATTGCAACTACCAATTTAAAATTATTATGATTAAAATATTGAACGTTCTAATAAGAAAGCTGGGAAGCTAGATGAAGTGGCAATTCCAGCAGAGAAACTGAAGCAAAAATATAAAAAATAAAATAAAATAAAAGCACCAGGAATGCCCAGCTGGCTCAACTGGTGGAGCATGAGACTCTTGATCTCAGAGTCATGGGTTCAAGCTCCACGTAGGGTGTAGAGTTTACTGAATAACAGTATAGAAAACTTTTGACAGGCTTATCAGTAGTAGACTTAATACAGCCAAGGAAAGTATTAGGGAACTTGAAGACAGGTAAAGAGAAAATATCCAAACTTAAACACAAAGAGAAAAAAAGGAGTAGAGGAAGAGAAAACAAGTACAAAGCATCCAAGAGTGTGGGACAATATTAAGTTCTCTCCCATACACATAATTGCAATCCCTGAAGAAGAGACAGGAGAAGACAGAATAAATGTGAAGATGTGATAATTTGTTTTCCAAAAATTAATGACAGAAACCAAATCCAAGATGCTCAGAAAACACCAAGAGGGAAAATTATCATTGAATTCACTCCAAAAGAAAAGTCAACATATATGAATGTGTCATTATATTCATATTGCTCAAACAGAAGACAACTCTTTAAGGAAATCAGATTTTTAAAAATTTTTTTTTAACGTTTATTTATTTTTGAGACAGAGAGAGACAGAGCATGAACGGGGGAGGGGCAGAGAGAGAGGGAGACACAGAATCAGAAGCAGGCTCCAGGCTCTGAGCCATCAGCCCAGAGCCCGACGCGGGGCTCGAACTCACGGACTGCGAGATCGTGACCTGAGCTGAAGTCGGAGGCTTAACCGACTGAGCCACCCAGGCGCCCCAAGGAAATCAGATTAAAAAAAGACATTTGCAGATGAATAGATAAGAATTATAGAAGACTTCTCTTCAGAAACCATGCAAACTAAAAGATGAAGCAGTGACACATTTAACATGTCAAAAGACAAATCTCTCAGCCCATAACTCAATATCCAGTGGAATATCTTTTTTTTTAATGAAGAGGAAATAAAGTCTTTCTCAGACAAACAAATAATGAGGAAATTCATTGCCAATTCCCTTACTCTCCAAAAATATTAAAGAAGGTTCTTTAAGCAGAAAGAATATGAGACCAGACAGAAATTTGTATTTATATAAAGTAATGAAGAACACTCAAAAATGTATGTCATTGCCTTCCAAAACTTGACCAATAAAAATCAATTCTATCTCTCAACAAACCCACTGTTTTCCAGATCCTGGACCCAGATCTCAGGTATTCTGTACTGTCTTTTTCATTTCTACCATATTCATTTCATTCTTTCATAGACATTACACCTCTCCTCTGGAAACATCCTCTCCTGGTGATCTCTTTCAAAGACACTTTTAGGACTCTGGCAAAATGGCTCTTTTTCTAATTATATAGGAATAATAAAGTTAGCTTTGCTTGATCAAGTTTTATGATGGTCTTCTTGTTTGAACGTCAAAATAAATAAGCAAAACCTTAAAATTTTTAGCATAAAACACAGGAGAATGTGTTTATGATCTTAGATAAGGCAGGGTTTCCTAATGAAAAGGTGTATTGATTCAACCAAATTGGCAAATGATTTCACCATCCCTAGTGAAATGAAAGATGTGCATACCAGTAAACCTAAGAATCCCACTTTGTTACATTATATGAATTAATTCACACATAAGGAAGCATATACAATCATGTCCATCACTACACCACTTATAATGGTGAAAATGTGGGAGAAATGTAACAGAACCTCAGTTGAGAAAGCTTAAATTGCTCTATGATGACACAATAGAATTCTGTCAAGCAGAAATATTAATAATGCAGATCTAGTATTTTTTGACCTAGTATTTTTTTAATATAATTTATTGTCAAATTGGCTTCCATACAATACCCAGTGGTCATCCCAACAAGTGCCCTCCTCGAAAGTGGGTACGGCAGATCTAATATTAACAATATTAAAAATACTTTATACTTGAAAGGTTATATATATGCAGGGTAATATACATGACAGGCTCCCCTTACCCACAGGGGATAGGTTCTAGGTCCCTCAGGGGATACCTGAAACTGCAGATAGTATTGAAGCTTATATATACCAGGTTTTTTTCTATACATGCATAGCTATTGTAAAGTTTAATTTACAAACTAGATGTAGTATGAGATTAACAATAACTAATAATAAGATGGAATAATTATAACACTATACTGTAATAAGAGTTATGGGAATGTGGTCTCTCAAAGTATCTAATTATACTGTACTCATCCTTCTTCTGATGATGATGATGTGAAATGACAAAATGCCTACATAATATGATGATGTAAGGTGAATGATGTAGGCATCGTGATGAAGTGTTAACCCAGGTACTGTATACACATGAAACCATTACATAGTAAGTTGAATTATATAAAGTTGCTCTTTTCATGGCATCACTTTCATGGCATTCAACCTAATCTATTTTTTCTCTAATTTTTTAAAATTTTATTTATTTTGAGAGAGATAGAGACAGTGTGAGTAGGGGAGGGGCAGAGAGAGGGAGAGAGAGAATCCTAAGCAGGCTCCACACAGCCAACACAGAGTCTAATACAGGGCTTGAACTCATGAAACCTCGAGATTGTGACCTGAACCGAAACCAAGAGTCAGACACTTAACCAAATGAGCCACCCGGCCACCCCCATACTAATCTAAATTGAAAACACATTTAAAAGATAGTATATATTGTCTGTGGATATTGTTATTGGTAACTAGCTGATAACTTACTACCTAACTAAATTCCTTGACCTTATAGTATTTGTCAAGCATGATTATAAGAATTTTACATGTATTAATTAACTTAGTTAATCTTCACAATCACCCAATGAGATAGATACATTATTATACTTATTTTTATAGAGGAGGGCACTCAGGCCAGGGAAATTGTGTAACTATTTAATGAAAAGAAATAAAAAAGCATGTCTGAAAGGAAGTACACCTATCTTATGGTAGAGTTTACTCATAGAGAAGAAGGTGGGTGAGAACAAATATTGTGGGGAGGGTGGAGAGGGATTTACGTATCTTTACAAGTCAACAAACAAATAAAAAACAAAGAGGATGAGAGATCTAAAGTCCATATGGAAAAATGCTATGATCTCCTTTATTTCTTGACAGTTCATAATTGTCTATTATTTTGTTTTTTATACTTAATGTTTGGAATCTTTTTTCTCTCTCTCTCTCTCTTTTTTTACATTTCAGAAGAAAGACAACCAAACTCTTTGTGAATTGCTCCCCCATAATTCCTAGCTTCTCCTCTAGCAGATATTCATCTTCAAGTGATCTTCAAAGTCCTCCAGAACAGCCCTTGATAATAACAGGTGACACTCACTTGCCAGAAAAGCATCTGTAAGAAGTACAAAGAAAAGAGATTTGGGGCACGTGAGTGGCTCAGTTGGTTAAGCATCTAACTTGGGCCGAGGTCATGATCTCATGGTTCCTTGGTTGGAGCCCCACGTTAGGCTCTGTGCTGACACCTCAGAGCCTGGAGCCTGTTTCAGATTCTGTCTGTCTGTCTGTCTCTCCCTCTCTGCCCTTCCCCCGCTTGCATTCTGTTTCTCTCTCTCAAAAATAAACATTAAAAAAATTTTTTAAAGAAAAGAGATTTTAAAAAATGAAAAGAAATTTCCTTCCCCCCAATATACATTCCAGCTCTGCAAGTACTTGGGGATTGCTCAGTAAATAGTGTAGAATTCCAAAAATCATACACTCATTTAGCTTCCTGCACATGAAAGAAAACTGCTCTTTGAAATTCCTCAGCTGAGAAGCAGTAGAAGTGGAAAACTCAGGTGAGTAAACTAACCACAGTAATCAATTCACAAAACTCTAACAGTGAAAATGTCGTAGCACAGGAACATCTCCAAGTTAGGGTAAGATCACAGTCAGTGCCTCTCTTAATTAATAAAATTTTTTTAATTGAATTTGACATATAACATTGTGTATTTAGGGTGTAAAATCATGACCTAAGCTAAAACCAAGAGTCAGATGCTCAACCAACTGAGCCACAAAGGCACCCTGTGGACAAAGGTATTTTTTAGCCATTGTAATTGTGTTTGGAATTGTAACTGTGTGAAGACAGGAGTGAAAGGCTGGGGTCCCTTGGAGGTACAGTGTCTCTTAGGGTATTTTCCCTTCCGTGAGGCTGGAACAGGATGTCTTCTGGGCAGAGCAATTCTTCCTGGGAGGCATCCCAACACAGCTGATAAAGTAAATTAGAGCCTCAGGCTGCTTCTCTGAGTTGGAAAGGTCTGGGGAGAATGGATTCAATCACTGAAAAGTGGTTTGCTCTTGTTTTTCACTTGTATCTTCACATGACCTTCTTGCTCTGTCTTCCTCCCTCTTTTTTTATTTTTTTTAAATGTTTATTTATTTTTGAGACAGAGAGAGAGAGAGAGACAGAGCATGAACGGGGGAGGGATAGAGAGAAGGAGACACAGAATCCGAAGCAGGCTCCAGGCTCCGAGCTGTCAGCACAGAGCCCGACGCAGGGCTCGAACTCACGGACCGCGAGATCATGACCAGAGCTTAACATGACCCGAGTCGGCCGCTTAACCGACTGAGCCACCCAGGCGCCCCTGTCTTCCTCCCTCTTAGTGGTTACCTTTTCCTCAGTATTAGAGGTGCAACTACTGAGTGCTTTAACATTATCACCTGATTCTTCTTGAGGGAACAATTTAAGAGACGGTTACCTGGGACTAGAACCCATCTGTGTTTGTGGATTAAGACAAATTTGGTGTAAGCAGCACTGCACTTTCACGAGTGAAACAAATCTTGAATATCAAACTCTGAATTTGATTCTTAATTAATACCCATGATGATTTTAGATATGTTTCATACAAAACAATGACTCTGAGGGAAAGAATCCTCATCTAAAAGATCTTTCAGCCTGAATCTGAAAGATTCTGTAATTTCTTTCCTTTCCTTCCTGTTATTTAGCAAAACAGATGTTTGGGGTCTTTAATCAGTTTAGGAATTTTTGTATTATATAGCCTGGTTTTCCCAAAATTTTAACTACCATTCATGGTAAGAAACATATTTTATATAATATTTGTACACACATATGTGTGTGTATATATATGTGTGTGTGTGCTTCTTTATGAAACAAAACTTCAGGGATGCCTGGGTGGCTCAGTTGGTTAAGCATCTGACTTAGGCTCAGGTCGTGATCTCGTGGTCTGTGAGTTCAAGCCCCACGTCGGGCTCTGTGCTGACAGCTCAGAACCTGGAGCCTGCTTCGGATTCTGTCTCCCTCTCTCTCTCCCCCTCCCCCACGTGCACACGTGCTCTCTCTCTCTCTCTCTTAAAAATAAATAAACATTAAAAAAGTTTCATGAAGCAATACTTACCTTTCTATGTGTACTGCACTCATATTTCCACTCTGTATTTTTTCCAATTAAAAAATGCTGGTGCTACATCACTAATCTCATGACCTAACACCAGGTTACAGACAATTTTGCAAAGCACTCGTTAGCCCACATAGATATAAATTTATCTTATTAAAGCAAAGTATATATGTAATACTATGTATATAACACATCTATAACACATACAGTATATATGTACTATGTATATATAGCCTATATGTATAATATATGGTATCTTACACAATTTATATACAGTATTATATACTATACATAGTATTATTCAATTACCTCACTCTCATTTCTAAAATTTTAACCATAGTAGTGAGATAATGTATATTAGACTTAGACGGCCATTCAAAACATTATTTTTGCTGGTTTAGATCTAAATCAGAACTCTATGCAAACAATGAAATGATTTGATAAGATTGGATGAGCTCACAGGGAGATGAAAATATGGTACAGCTTACTCCAAAACTGATAAGCATCTAAGTATATTCAGCCATCTCTATATAAGATATCCTTTCAATTCTTAGTGATAAACTGTGATTTAGTCAAGTGTGATTACAAAATAGTCTTTCTACATTGAAGATTCTCAATAAACGCTAGTTCCTATTTAATCTTCATTGTGTATTGGTCATTTTGAGTCCCAGCTTTACAAACACCTGGAGAAGACGCCATCAGCTCAAGTGGAGGCACTGAGATTTTTGTTTCCATGGGATAATTCTGTTTACGCCTAACAATAATGGGGGATTTTGCTAAATTCTTCAATTAACTTGAGGTTTTCATGATACTTATAATAAACTCACAATAAGCTACAGACAGTTGTCTTATTTTTGCCTTCTTTATATTTCTTTACATTCTTCCCACTATGGTTGCAGCTAAAGCAGAAAAGGACTAGTGTTGGCTTACAGTTTCACCTATTGTTGGAAAATACTGGAGCCATCAATGAAAAGTGTGCAGCAAAAAGTGAAAGGAGTTTTCCTGCTTGCGAAGAGCCATATTAGAAAGTCCACCTAGTCATGACAGAATCTATGCATCATATCTTATTTGTACACTAAATAACTTTTTACTTAAATGTAATAAAATGGCTTTCTCTAAAACTTAGTGTTGTAATTATCACTTCTGTTTAGGGCACATCCACAAAGAAGATTAAAGTCACATATTTTGAAGATAAGGCAACAGGTCAAATCCTAAACCCAGAACCTATTCCCTAGCAGCCTATAGGAGTTGAGAGAGAATGCCCCAGTTTTTGTGTAGACCTCTTTATGGGCCATTAGAAGAGTATTTGAATGACATTAGAAGAATTGCACTTTACAGACATTACTCTCATTGCAGCCATCATACCCAAGGTCCAAAACAAGAGGAGAAACAACCTCTATCACTTTTTAGTTCCATAGTTAATAACTTCTAAAGCACAGGAAATGAAGGACAGCGGGGTGCCATGCAGAGCAATGTAGGAATACACAAAGAAGGACCAAGTCTTCAGATGTAAACAGAGCTGGTTAAGGAGCACTTGGTTTTATTGAGAACCAGCCACTTGGTCCCTGATTGAGTTTTCTGCAGTTAAAGGCTGAAGATTAGAGGAGATAGGTGCCAATTCTCCAGAACTCACCCAGAGAAGAGTGAGCCACGTTCTTCACTTTATTCTGCTTTTTCTAATAGCTCTCCACAAAAACACGAATATAAAGTATCATGGGCATAAATATTTAAATGACACAGAATAACTGTGTGGAGGAATTAGAACAAAAATTACCCAGGTATAACTAGACTCCATACTCCATACATCAGAACTATAATAAGCTACGCATACATTTGAATCAGAACTGTTTCAAGGTTTCATACCAGCTTCTCTCTGCTATAATTGAACATTGTTTTTAAATATCTGATTTATTAAAAGATACTGTGGGTTCTGCATTTACATTTACCTGCAAATATCTAGATGAATGAACTGACCTGGAGTGTTTTTGAATGGAATGTTTTCAAAGGTGAAGGAAAACCCAGTTAAATCTGGTAGATTCATTCAGCCGGGGTGCCAAGAGTGGAAGCACGTACAACAGAATCACACGCACATCAACTACACCTCACTTTGTGCAGTGCCTTACAGAGAAGGATATCATACCCTGGGAAACCACTGGGATGCCCTCCCAAGTGAAGTTATTGACAAGAAATCCACCAACCTTCTTACATTTTTTTTAATGTTTATTTTTATCTTTGAGAGAAAGAGAGTATAAGCAGGGTCGGGCAGAGAGAGAGAGAAGGAGACACAGAATCCAAAGCACAGAGCTGTCAGCACAGACCCCGATGCGGGGCCCAAACTCACTAAATGTAAGATCATGACCTGAGCCGAAGTCAGACACTCAACTGACTGAGCCACCCAAGCGCCCCAGAAATCAACCAACCTTCTAAGGCAACCCTCTAATGTGCTCCTTCCTACCATTCCCCCAGCAAATTTTTTCAATAGGCAAGTTTTTGTATACTGACAAGATGAGCTAATATTGTCTTCCTTTTTAACAGTAAAACCAAACCAAAAAAAAAAAAAAAAAAATCCTCACTTGGAAATCACAGGCTTTCTTTTCTCACCAGAAATAGTTTCTGCTTATGCCTTCATTTAACACACATTCATTTTGCTTCACTCAGGTAATTTAATAACAAGCATTTGTTGTTCATCCTCCTGCATGTCACCCGTATGCTAGCCCCTGAGAGTATAGACAAGAGAGGCACAATCCCAACTTTCATTGCTCATATTCGACAGAATGAGCAGAATAGTAATGTGCTAGAGTATCACTACTTCTGTGTGATACTGGCATAAGGGTTTGAGTAGAACCCAGAGAGCTAGAAGCCTGATGACTGATTGTCATATCACCTAGATGAAATTGCTCAAGATGTGGATTGAACTGTGACATCAGATGACCTACTTTGCAGTCTACTCAAGCCGACTCTGCTTAAAGCCTAAGAGAACAGCTGAATCTGGCTCAGAAATTTCATGTTGGATTCCAAAAGGGCTTAGTAGCTCCATGCAGCTATGGCTAGATTTTCATTTAAAGGTTTAGACCATCTGTCCACTTATTTCTCAATGAGCTGCTCACTTCATGGAAACAACTTTTATTTTTTTAATGAGTACTCTACATGTTAAATGACACAGTTATCACATTAAGTAGATAAGAAACTTCAGAAATGTACAAAAAAGAAGCTTATGATTTAATAACAACACCATCGAAATGTCCTGATTAACTTAAGTGTAGTTTTCTTGTAGGGATAATAAAAAATTATATATCTACATTATATATTATATATATTATTATATAATTTCTTTTTAATAAGCAGTGTAGGGTGCCTGGGTGGCTCAGTCAGTTAAGTATCTGACTCTTGATTTCAGCTCAGATCATGATCTCATGGTAGTAGGATTGAGTCCCCATTAGGGATCTGTCCTGGGTATAGAGCCTGCTTAAGATTCTCTCTCTCTCCTTCTGCCCCTCCCCTGCTCTTGCTCTCTCCCGCATATGCTCTCTCCCTCTCTCAAATAAGTAAGTAAATAGATGAATGAATCAATAAATATACAAATAAATAAATAAAAATTAAAAATAAAATAAGCAGTGTAAAATCCTCTTACACATTGAAATGAAGGGGCTGAGGTGGAGGTCAAGTATAATGCATCTGAGTTGCAGGCAGATATGTTTGGAGTAGTGGCCATTGATGAGTGACTGACAAGCAGAGAAGAAGAGATAAATATGTATGCAAAGGATTTCAATTATTCATGTTTCTTAGGAGGCAGCCTGGGTTTAACCTAATGGCATCTCATTTCCTGTCTGTTTCACTTGCAAGTGGTCTAGCAGGCCTAGAGAAGAGAGTCTTTTCCCAAGAAAATTCCTTTGCGGCAGAGTACCGAGAAAGGACAGCTTCACGCTTCACAACGGTTCCTGTGAGGGAAGGGAAGGCTGGAAAATCCATGTTGCTTTGAATAAAGAATATTCAACTGCATTTAAATCACTTATCTAAATTTATTATGACAAAATCATGAATTATGTTCACTCTACATTTGCAATTAGATGGCACAACAGATGGTGAAGATTTACAGAAACATTAACATTCTGGATAAGACAAGTTTAATAAATTTGTCGATGGAAGTCTCTGGGGCGATGGAGAAATGTTTACATGCCAAATAAGATGGCAGATAGGTTTACAAGAAGGCACAGACCCAGGGAGGGGGATTTTTGCGTTTCCGCTACCAAATTCTGCATCCTGGATTTGCAAAGGCTTTTATTGTCCTGAGAACTCTAGATAGTTTCAGAATTTGTTTCACTGGAGCCCACACAGTATGCTGAGAGTAGAGCTGCCAGAAAAGATGTCTGTGAGCAAAAACTGGGAAACATCTGTCTTAGAATAGTCCCTAAACTCAGGAGCATCAGGGCATCTGAGGTTTTGCTTCTCTTTGAAACACAAATCATGGAAACATATTCAAATCAGAGCCATCCCCAGTCAGCACTCACAGCTTTTTCAGGCCACACAAGCTGTACACTTTAACAAGTCATTTGTTCACTCACTCATTCAAACAAACAAACAAAACATTTATTCACTGTTCCCTATTTCAATAGCACAATAGTAAATTTTATGTACTTGATGTAAGGAAAAAAGTCCACTCCCTAAGCATTGTATTTACATGGTAAGAATCCAGAATCCCCCTTAGAATGGATTTAGCTTCATTAGTAAAAATTCTCTCTTGAGTCACTTTTGATTGATTTCTTTTTTCTCATTGGCAGTGAAAAGCACAGCCATCAGATCATTATAAATATATTTTTCACATAGTCACTAACATTTAATTAAACCAAACCAATAAACAGAACCAACACAATTTTAAGGAAAAAATGTTCAGTGAGCCTTCCTTATAAAGAGTGTTCTTAGTGTTGTACATCAAGTCCTAAAAATTTTATAAAACCATATATCAAACCAGGGCTACATGATGTCTTTTAAAGGAAATTCAGGGATGTGGGTCAAAATTCTAGCCTGAGCTTCAAATTTAAATGGTTGGGAAATGCTCAGAGTCACTCAGCTAGCAAAGGGTGGGGATTCGATTACAAAACTGGCTGTTGGACTGAAAAATTTCTCTCTAAACGTCTCTGTTGTACTTTGCTAGCAATCCTGCCTTATTTCCTCATGGGTGGGTAGCACCTCATACTGAGTTATTTCGCTTTAATAATGGCACCAATGAAGCTATAGCTCCTGTTGAGTTGCTAGAATATGTTCTGATCCCCCCCCCCACTTTTGAATATTAATATCCTATTTGTCTTAACCCCAGCACTCTGGCTGAGGCAAAAATCTGAAATTGTATTTTCCCCAGCACTGATCTGACCACAGACTGGAACTAGCACTTTGGTCCCTGGTGTTCTCACTAATAGATTTTCCATCTGTTACTCCGTCATTTTATCGGTGTATGACTATATTACTTTATGTAGCAGTGGACCCAGTCAATGAAGACAGGGTCTCCAGCCACACTCTGGCAGGGACATTTAGTTAGAAACCTGCCCCTTTCGATATCTGATACCTTCTATGTTTACTTCAGCAATAAACTAAAAATGATAAGGTACCTAATGTTAAGATGTAGACAGCAACTTTCAGAGCAATTGGTTGCTTTTTTAGTATGGCAAATATCCCAAATATTTTGCCACAATACTCTTATTTGAGTTTTATAAACAAGAGCACAGTGCGAACACAGAAGACAAAATGGACTGGAAGATCCATCTTGATAAGTAAACCAAAGGTATAAGAGAAAAAAGTAAAAATGTGTATAGTAAAAATCCATTAAATCCCAAACTGGTGATATTTTCAGAAAAAAAAAAAAAAAGTTTTACCAGAAGTTAGGTAAGGTGCAGATCTACATTGAGAAAACAGGATAAGAAAAACTAGCCAATCCTGTTGAATGTGGTCCTAGTAATAAGTTAACACTTAATCCACATCTGCTTTTAAAAGACAAAAATATATGTATTTGTATATGCCATAGCTAAATATAAAGCACACTTACAACTAAATAATACATAGAGGAAGAAATACATACTTTGACTAGGTAAAAATTTGTTCTGAATAGCAAAATATCCAAAAACCTCAGAAATGAAAAATAACTTATTATCATTAAAGCAAATGAAACAAACAAAATAAAAACAAAACAAAACAAAACAAAACTCAAGAAAGGCACCAGGAAGAATCTATTATATACACACTTGCTTTTAATTGTCTTTAAGGGACAGAAAATCTCCAAGCTACTTAAACTATTAGAGAACATTTAAAAATAAAAATTTTTCAAATTCACTTTACTGAGATCCTATAGCCTGATATTAAATTACAAGGCAATACAAAATAAGGAAAATTATGAAACCATCTATTTTACAAATATAGATGCAAAACGTTTGCATCCAGATCTCAAAACATCAAAGCCCAGCAAAACAGACTCAGGACTTAAACAAGCATGAGGCAGTGGGACTAATTCCAAGAATGTAGGGGTAATGTAAAATCTGAAAACATCAATAGGCTGATGGTAAAAAGTCACCATCTTGCAAAGGCTGTAAGAATATTAGGTAAAATGAATGTAACTATTTTACTTGACTGCCTCACAGAAGAGACCCTTTTAAACAGATGGCCTTGTATCTACTACAGGAACTACCATGGAACTGGGGTTTTGAGTTGCCAGGAGATTCTGATCATGGGGAGGGGTTCCCGGGAAGTGAAGGTAGAGATCAGAACACTGAATTGAAGATGGAATTCAATCCCAACCAAACACTTCGACATTAGAAAGGGACTGGAAGAAGAATACCAACCTGTTATTATTGTCTTTCAGTGGTAGACGCACCCAGCCAGTTTATATTTTCTACCTTTCATAAATGCCAAAATTACCAAAATGAGTATATATTACATTTATAATGGAAAAATTGTTTACAGAACTGTGATTGATTGTTTTGGTGGGGGAGAAGGTGTTCTCAACCTATAGAATAGCTCATGTAATGTGGTTCTGTTTCCATCTATTTTCAATGTCTCAAATGATAGAACTCTCGTTTTATCTGCAAGAATTTCTAGGTATTTTTTAAACATCATAATATCTAGAAACGATTCTTATTCTTCACCCTACATTTTTCTTTTATTAATGTCTTCCCCTGACCTTTGAAAGGTCATTTCGAAAAGCTCAAAGAAGTCAACCTCTTTATACATGGCAAAGGTTTGTGTTTCTTAAATAACTTTAATCTTAATACTTTTTGCTGTTTTTTAAAGGCTCTCCCCTTCCTATCAGTTGATTTGCCCTTCTTTTTCCCTCATGCTGTCTACAAAAATCCTACTTTAATTATACCACTGCTGAAACTTCAAAAGAAAGACTCTGCCCAATGGATTTATTCTTTTGTGGGTTAATTTTACCTATTAAAAGAAGTTTTCTTTACTTACCAGGTAAAGAAACCCAGATAGAGTTGAGTTTTATTGAACTACAGCCAGGTTTCAGTTCAGGTTTTTGAAAACCAGATTTGGTATGATGGAATTCAGTCACTATATTTTTTTCAAATAACAATGCACACATGCCATCATTCTCCCAACTTTTATTCTTTTATTGAAGGTATTTCTAAGAAAGGGGATATGGTCCCTCTTCCCATGCAATATACAATACTGCTCTAAAATCCCTTAAGTTAAACTGAATGAAAGATAGTAACTTAAATAAAAATCAGCCTGGACACAGAATTAAATTAATCATGCACCTATAGTCAAAGTTCAGACAATAAAAAAAAATACAATCTTAAAAGACTCCATCTTATTAAGGACAAGAAGAAATCTGAGCTCTAGACCACAGAATAATAATCATAGCATTTCTGCTATAATTTTTTTTTACTTAATTTGCTAACCACCCTGCTAGCATTCATTGGTTTCCCACTGCACCTTAAATAAAACCCAAACTCCAAATCCAAACAAGAGGCATGATGGGTTTCAAGCTTACCTTTGTAACTTCATCTCCTGACACATCCTACCGCCACCATTTTGGCTGCTTTCTAGCTCCTGAAGTACACAAGTCAATCCCTCCTCAAGGCCTTTGAGTTTGCAGTTCCTATATCCAGAATGTGTTTGTCCCCGCTTCATTAGCCGCCTCCTCCTCTTTCAAGGATGAAAGCGCTCCACTTCAATGGATTGTCCTTTCATTACTTACTTTTCAATCTCTGTACCCACTTTGTTTCTATCTAAGCATCCAACACAATTTGCAATTACATATGTATTTATTAGGCTTCTTAATGTTTGTCTCCCTCTCTAGATGCTAAGGACCAGACCACTAAGCATCTAGCAGAAAGTTAGCATATAGTTTATGGGCAATAAACATTCAGTAAGTGGATAACCAAATATACATACAGACAGACATACAGACATACAAACTGTATCAAAGAGAGGACACTGTAAAAGCTCTTCTGTAATAACCCATGGCTTAAATCTTACAGCAAATATTTTTAACCTATCTTCCTGCTGAGTGTAGATGCAAAGTTCAAAGCAATATATAATGATTAATAGAAACAAAAAGGTTCATAGAGTCACAGAATATTAAGATCAAAAGATATTTGAAATGTCTTGCTTTAATTGTCTACTCTTTTCTGGAGTTTAGTAGGAGGGAGATCTATTCAGAATACAAGAACAGGGAACCTCTAAGCAGCAGTCCTAAAAAGTAAAATGAGAGGAGAAAGACTAGAAGTTGTCTCCCAGAAGCTGTCAAAAGCTAAAGGTGAGGTTAGAAGGAAGGAAGGAACGAACGAACGAACGAATGAAGGAACGAACGAACGAACGAATGAAGGAACGAACGAACGAAGGAACGAAGGAAGGAAGATAGAGGAAGGAAGGAAGGAGGAGGGAGGGAGAGAGAAAGGAAGAAAGAGAAGAGAGCTGGGAATTTAAAAGTGAGTCCTAAAATTCTCTGTTTGATCTAGCCCTGCCTACCTCTCTACCCACAATCCACTGTTCTTCCATTCACTCTGAATGCCATCTACATTGACATTTTCAAATAAATATTTTTAAAATAATTAAGTGAATTACATTTTATTAAAATATAAATATAAAATATAAATAAGTGTTTTTTAAATAAATAATAAATACAATTTTAAATAAAATTCTCCATTATTTTAGGGGGAAAACTCTTTGTTTCTCAAGAAGTTTGATCACATAGTTTTCTCTCCCTGGAATGATTTTCCTTTTAGTCAGGTGACTCTCATGCCCTATAAACCTCACCTTAAAATACTACCTCCTTGGGCCATCCGGGTGGCTCAGTCCATTAAGCGTCTGACTTTTCATTCGGCTCAGTTCATGATCTCTTGGTTGTGAGAGGTCAGGAGATTGAGCCCTGTGTCAAGCTCTATGCTGGACATGAAGCCTGCATTAGATTCTCTCTCTCCCTCTCCTTCTGCTCCTGCCTCGCTCTCTCGCACTCTCTCAAAAATAAACATTAAATTTTTCTTTAAAAAATCAAGTGCCCCTGTTCTATTGTTGTGGCACTCCTAATTTTCTCAGATAAAAGCTATGTTACTTTTTGCTTGTGTGGTATCTCTGTGTCTACCCCCTTACTTGACTTATTTGTAAGACGTATATTTTCATCTCCTTTCTTCACCACATGCATTAGTTTTATTGGGCTGCCTTAACAAAGTAGCACAGGTTGGGTGGCTATAAGAGCGGAATGTTATGTCTGCACAATCATGAGAAGCTATAAGTCTCAGGTCAAAGTGTCCACAAGACTGGATTCTTCTAAGGCCTTTCCACTTGGCTGGCAGGTGACCACCTTCCTTCTCATGTCTTCACTGGTTTTATCCCTGTGCCCCTTTGTGTCCCAAACATTTTTTTAAGTAAGAATATTGGGGTGCCTGGGTGGCTCAGTCAGTTAAGCGTCCGACTTTGGCTCAGGTCATGATCTCATGGTTCGTGAGTTCGAGCCCCACATCAAGCTCTGTGCTGACAGCTCAGAGCCTGGAGCCTGCTTCAGATTCTGTGTCTCCCTCTCTCTCTGCCCCTTCCCTGCTCACACTCTGTCTCTCTATATCTCAAAAATAAACATTCCAAAAAACATTTAAAATAAGAATATTAATTATATTGGAATAGGGCCCACCCCAAAGATTTCATTTTAACTGAGTTACACCTTTGAAGACCCTATCTCCAAAATACAGTCACATAGTTATATTCTGAGGTCCTGGGGGTTAGGACTCTTTGTGGAGGGGAGGGATACAATTCAGCCCATAACACCACTGTATTCCCAGCACCTTTCTCAGACTTGGTACACAATAGATGCCTTTGCAAAGCAAAACAAACAAACAAAAAACAAACAAACAAAAAAAGATGTTTGCAAAAGAAATGAATAATTTAGTACAATATTTCTTTGTTCAGTTAAAAGGAACAAGAAATAAATCACGTTTTCCCATTTTTTATGAAATCCTCTAAAACACCTTTTCAAAACTGTACTTCTAGTAAAAATATAGTGATCTTGGCTTTTAAATATTAAACAGCCAAGTTTTCTCTTAAAGATTCAGGTAGGAATCTTTTAAATGAACACCTCAAGAAAAGATAATCCAATAAACTGTTCAGCCTAAGGAGCAAAAGAGATAAATCTTGAGGCTAAAACCTATGCACGATTTCAAAGACTGCAATGTTTTTAAACACAGTGTTTAGCCTTAGTTGTATCAGACACGTGAAGAGTTTGTAAATTGCATCTTTCCTATAAATTAAGTCATTGCTCTTAAATTTGTGAAGTAGCTGCATTTGGAGTTGGATCTTGTTAGGTCAATAATCAGATAATACCTTTTAGCTTTCTCTGTGTTTTAGAATAATTATGGGAATAACCATAAATATTAATTCCTATTCAATATGTATGTACTTTGGAATCCTGAGGTGTGAATAGCAATATCTTATTACGCGAACCAGAGTATTCATTAAGTGCTTTGGATAATCTTTAGAGAGTACATTAAAATTCAAGTGTTACAATGCATATGGGTAGTCTGCAAAACTCAAAGAAAGATTTCAGAAGTAACCACTGAATATATTACTGGAGTAAAAACTTATTAATCAAAATATCAACATGAAAGAAAAGAAGGTCAAGTGGTTACATGAAGCCAAGTTTTTTGAATATAAACCCAAAAGAAGGATACTATAATACAAGAATGATATTGCAGCCTTCCAACAATACATTATTTGTATCAATGCAGTTCACCCAGAAATGCTTTGATGTTGCTATTTTCCTTTGCATTGTTATTTTGTTCTGTTTGATTTTGTTTTGTTTTTATACTGGTAGAATGTTTGCATACAGAAAAGAAACATTTTAGAAATACTCCTATGCACTGTGATGGTTTTAAAGTTTTTAATCATATTTTTTAAGTGTCACATACAATTTACTTTTTCTTTTGATTTACATTTCTATGAATTTAACACATGTATAGATACTTGTAACTATGCCTGTAATAGGACAGAAAACAGTTCCATTACCACAAAAAACTTTGGTGTTATCTCTTTATAGTTACATCCTGCCCTTAAACCCAACCCCCAGAACACAGTGATGTTCTCCCTGACTATAGTCTTGTCTATTTGAGAATGTCTTATAAATGCAAGTACATCTTGTTTAGCCTTTTGAGACTAGCTTCTTTCATTCAGCAGAATACCTTTAAGAGTCATCCAACCTGTTGTATGTATCAATAATTCATTCCTTGTTATTGCTGAATAGTGTTCCATTTTATGGAATCATCACAATATATTGACTCATTCTCCCACTGAAGGACATCAGGTTGTTTCTAGTGCTGGCAATATAAATACAGCTGTGATAGACAATAAAATGCAGTCTTTGTGTGAATGTAAATGTTCGTTTCTTTAAGATAAATGCCTAGGAGTAGGATTGCTGGGTCAAATGCTAAGTGTATGTTTAAATTTATAAGAATCTGTCTAATTATTTTCCAGAGTGGCTGTGAAATGTTCCATTCTTACTACAATATCTGAGAGATCTGGTTGTTCTACATCTTGCTAGAATTTATGGGTTTTTTTTGTTGTCATTGTCTTTAAGTTTAGCCATTATAATAGGAAATACAATGGTTTCTCATCTTGGTAGGGTTTTTATTGTTTTTGTTTTTGTTTTTGTTTTTGTTTTAGGATTTTATTTTTAAGTAAGCTCTACATCCCACATGGGACTCAAACTCATGAACCCAAGATGAAGAGTCGCAGCCTGCTCCACTGACTGAGCCAGCCAGGCACCCCTTTTCCTGGTTTTAATTTGTATTTTCCTGAACATGAACAATGCTGAACATCCTTTCATGTGTTTATTTGCTATTCTTATATTCTCTAAAGTGTTTGCTCAAATCCTTTGCCTAGTTTTCCATTTAGTTGGTTATTTTCTTATTGATGAGATTTATTTTTCTTCATATGTTTCATCCAAGTCTTTAGGTGGATATGTGATTTGCAAATATTTTCTCTGATTGGGTAGCTTGTCTTTTCATTCTTTAAAAGTGTTTTTTTGCAAAAAAAAATGATTTTAATGAAATCCAATTTAGTATTTTTTAATGGATTATAATTTTAGTTATCTAAGAATCTTTGCCTTAGCCTAGGTCACAAAGATTTTTCTACTAAGCTTTCTCCTAGGAGTTATGTATTTTTATGTGTTATATTTATAATCCATTTCAAGGTAATTTTTGTATAGGTGTGAGGTTTATTTTGTATAGTTTGTGGTTTATTCTTTTGTATGATCTGTTGTTCTAACACTATTTGTTAAAAAGTCTAACCTCCCTTCATAATTTGTTTTATGTAACTTTGTCAAAAATCAATTGTCCATATTTGTTTAGATCTATTTCTGGACCATCTATTCTCTTCCATTAATCTATGTCTCCACACCTTTGGCAACAAAACACTGTTTTGATTATTTCAGCCCTTTATAATAAGTCTTAGAACTGGTAGTCTGATTCCTCCACTTTATTCTTCCCTTTCTAAATTATTATAACTTTTGCCTACCTTTATAAATTGTACAATCACCTAGTAAACACAAAATTGTCTCCTGGGATTTTTATTAGTATTGTGTTATATTTATGGATCAATTTGAAAAGAATTGACATGTTTACTATATTGACTATTCAAATCTATGAACATCATATGTGTTTCTATGTAGGTCTTTTCTAATGTCTTTCATCAGAATTTTTAAGTTTTTAGCATACAAATTCTGTATTTGTTTGTGAGATTTCATTTGGGGAGGGTATTGTACTTGGTTTCAACATTTGTTTTAAATTTAGGTTTCTTCTTTTTAAAAATAAATTTAGGTTTCTAACTATACATTTCTCGTATATAGAAATACAATTGACTTTTGTGTGTTGACTTTGCATCATGTGAACTTGCGAAACTAGTTCTAGGAGATTTTTTAAAATGAGATTTTCTACAGACATAATCATGTTCACTGTAACTATAAATAGTTCTATTTCTTCCTTTCTAGTCTGTTAACTTTGTATCGTGTGAACTTGCGAAACTGGTTCTAGGGGGTTTTTTAAAATGGGATTTTCTACAGACATAATCATGTTCACTGTAAGTATAAATAAATAGTTCTATTTCTTCCTTTCTAATTTGTATGGTTTTTAACTTTTCTTTGCCTCAGTGCAGTGGCTAAGACCACCAGTATTGTGCCGAAGAGGAGTGACAAATGCAAACATCCTTGCCTTCTTTTCAACCTTAAAGGGAAAACATTCGGATACTTTTGATAAGCCTACCACTTTTGATGTGCAGGCTGTGTAAGAGAAACCAGTAAACTACTGACTCTTTTTTCACAAGTAAGATGTCTTTGACTCCATCAACTAGGGCTGTTGTAGTTGATATAATTTCTATCCCTTGCAGATAATACTCTGAGACCCAACCCTTCCACTTCTGGGGAAGGAGAGAAGAGAATCCCCTCAAGTAACCAAAAACTCAGAACTGGCTGTTGATGCTATACACCACATCTACCTCAATGGCAAGCATGTCCACATTCAAAGGAGCCTTTGAACCCAGGGTCAGTATTTGTTTCAACCTATGATTTGGATTCATACTCTCTTTTTAAATGAAGCTAAAATGAACAGTTTGCTTGCTTCTCAAATGACCTGCATTAAATACTACTTAATTGTTTTAGACCACCCAAAGCTCTAGAGATAATGCAAATGATAATATGATGTCTAAGCAAGCCACGCAAAATAATTCTTCAGCAAATATCAACAGACATGCATAGAACCCATGAGGTACGTGTTTATACATGCATGCTACATTACATATTTATATTCATGTGAAATGCATGGTGTGCATATATGTAAAACATGTACAAATTACTCTTAAAACCTAGAAACAATTAATAGTAGTTAACATTAATAGGTCTCTCAGTTATGGGGTGCCTGGGTGGCTCAGTCGGTTAAGCATCTGACTTTGGCTCAGGTCATGATCTCATGGTCCATGAGTTCAAGCCCAGCGTCGGCTCTGTGCTGACAGCGCTGAGCCTGGAGCCTGCTTTGGATTCAGTGTCACCCTCTCCTCTGCCCCTCCCCTACTCATGCTCTGTCTCTGTCTCTGTCTCTCTCTCTCTCAAAAATAAACATTAAAAAAATTTTTTTAAATAGGTCTCTCAGAGCTCAAGAATAAAAAGGACCTTTTGAATGAACAATTAAAGAATATAATAATACTGACTTTCCACCCACATCCCAGGATTGTGGTAAAGACTTAGTAGATAATAGGTATAAAGGATTTTTAAATCCTTAGAGAAAGTTTTGTGTAAATAATTTTTTGAATTTGCATACCCTATATGTATGCTAATAACAAAGTTTCTTTGGAGATGATTTCTTGCCTGGGGCACTATACATTAAAGGTGATATCAAGTTATGTTTATCTCGTGAGAAAATAAAGCAACACTGGTTTATCAAGAAGAATAACATGAAAGCTCAAAAATAAAGTCACCAAAAAAATGATGCATTATTTCAATAATATTTTACATTCTTATTGCACATTTCATCATAAAGATCAATAAAATGTTCCAACTAATAATAAATGCAGGAATTATTCAACCTCCTGTCTTCACAAACTGTCTCAGGAATGGAAGACAGTAACTGTATTTACACCCACCCATCTACACAGTTCAATGATTTAGAATAGAAAGTAAAAATCTCAAAAATTATAGACAGAATTATGTCTGTCAGAGCTTGAGTCAGGGGGAGACTGACCCAAGAAAGTAACCAAAATCCACACACTAGGTTTTTGTATTGTGAAATATACATCTTGCTTTTAATAAACAACAATAAAATCTACAACCATCGCTAATTGTTGTTTTCTTAAATTTTTCAAATAGGGATCTTATAGAAAATGTCTCGAAATTATTGACAAAGAGGTAAAAGGGAGAGAATTGAGCTATTTTCTATAGTTAGTCTAAGCTTTTTATTTTTTTGGAAGTAGGGGAGTAATGAGATTTTCCCGTGAGATCTTCTGGCCCATGGAGAAAGTAAGTCTTACATAGTCTATCTGGTGCAAAGCTTTCCATCATCAGTGAAAGAGCAACCTCCTTTAGGCGTGTTGTTGCTAGGTTACTATTAAATAGAATTACTGTACTGTAATATATTCATAAAGAGTCAGGAGATAAGTAAGAAAATAATTATAATAACTTTGTCATGTTTATGCAACTTGATGCATTCATATATCCAGAGGCATTATTCTAGGGGGAGAAAAGAAAAATAGATTTTCCAGTTTGAATATTCTTAGTGATTCATTGAATGTGTCTCAGATAACCCAAACACCTTGAAAGCATTTCAATTAAAGAGGATACTTAAGCCACAAGTCTAGGTTCCTAGATTTCTCTTAATCAATACTGCAGCTGATTGGTACAAATGCTGACATTTGACAGAGGAAAATTATAAATGTTATATTTGGGGGAACCTGGAGTTATATATATTCTAGCTTACAACCATTGGAAAGAAGCACAAGGTATCACAGTTTAAGGATTCTGTGGTTTAATATTCAACCATCAAATAATGTTTCTTTTATAAATGGCTCAGTGTACTTAATACTACTTTTATTGGCTCTTGTGCTAGAAACCAATGATCGTTTATATATTATGATCACTGGACAAAGTTTTACACACGAGACACTGAAGCCAGAAACTTGTAGATGGGGCTTGGCATCAGTAAGTTTTAAAAGCTCCATTGGTCATTGCTGAGCACCAGAGCAAAGATCCCTAGGTCTGTAGACCATCAAATAGTGCATTCCTCTTTCAGAAGGTTTTAAAATGAAAGGGCAGAAGAGCACAGACCTTTAGAATTGTGCATTGGCTGTGTCAATATTAGGTGAATACCAGAATCACAATATATAATTTACACTCAAGAGGAAAAATTTTAACAATCTATTTTCTGCAGCAGGCCTCTCCAATCTTTCTCATTCACACTCCAGAAATTATATTGCTTTAGAGAAAATAAAGGGATAGAATGAGCAACTAACTCCATCTGTAAATTTTTAAAAATAAACCTACAACCAAAAATTGCACCTCTAAAGTGTGAGTTTGGGATTTGGACATTTTTGCAAGTGAAGGGTAAAAAATAAAACCTGCCAGGAAATGGAAAATAGATTTTTTTTTCCTACTTACCACTTTATGAAAGTGACTATAACATGTGCAAAATCACCACTGACATTCAGTCAATCCCTGAAATATAGGTTTGAGTAGGGTAGAGGATTGAATATGAACTGAACTATGTGAAGCATACATGACCAAAAAAAGTAATAATAATCCAAAAGGATATGGAGTGCACCAATTTTTTGTTTAATTCTCTTTCCTATACTGATGGTTCAGAGTGCAGGGACAAATGTTTTTAAAATTTTTTCTCCACCTTACAAAAAAGGTTCTATTTCTTGTCTCATCTTAGACACACAGCTAACTAGCAAAAGTTATTGATACCCTTCATTTTAGGCAAGTTCAGAAGAGTGGAGATACTGTAGAATTCTCAACCTTTGAAAGGGAAATACTTTTGAACTTCTACTCTGGCCATCCTTCAGTTCTTAGCTCTGAGCAGAAACCCAGCAAGCCAAGCTTTTCCTCTATTTCTTAAATGGGAAACACCAGTCTGTTGCCTCCCCTGCCTTTACCCTCCACTGTCAGCCTCAGGCAAACCAGCTGCCTGCCTCTGAAGGAGGGCACAAAGGACTTGGGGCCCCTCAGGGTGGCCTCTGATTCTTCCAACCCTCAGGCAAAGGCTTCAAAGTCTATAACTGAGCTCCAGTCTTGCCACCTTGTTCTTGCATGCTTTTTTGAGTGTTTCCCAAACTCTGAAATGGAATTTTAGCATAAATCAATGAGTAAGAAGCTTGTGAAAACTGAGCATTCTCAATTGACAACTGTTCCCAACAGGGAGTCATCTTTATTTCAGTTTTGTCATCAGCGTTGAATTTCCATAGGTGTGTAAATGAATAGAAAAATCTGGAAGGATAATGTACCTCAGTGATAACAGTGGTTATCTCTAGGAAAGGGAGGGGGGAAGAAGAGGGGTGAGGGTGATGGGCAAAGTAACTTTCACTTATTCTCTGATAATTTGTGTAATTAATTGTTTTAAATGTGTAATAATTCAATTGTATATCAATTAGTAATATTAATTTACTGTATACTTAACATTCAATAGAATAAAAAGTTCTATGGAATATGATATAAAATAAAGTCTCTGATGCTAGAGACCTTACCATTGCAAAGGAGATCCCCTCTTTTTGAGAACAGGAATATACCCAAGTTTATATGACTGATTCCAGTCAAGGATACATTTATTTTGTTGCCTATATACCCAAACGACTAGATAGTGAATTATAGATTTTATAATTTTGTTCATCAACTGAGGGAAGAAGGAGGGAGGGAGGAAGTATAAGAATATGGCTTTTCATTTCTATGCCTAAGGTGGATATCACTGAGATTGCACATATTTTCACAATCCTTGTCAAAATCTCAAAACAGTGTTCCAGAAGCCACTGTTAATCTATAAGCAATGGCTCATATGACCCTATGAAGTCTTCTAAGGCAGCGAGTTGTTCTTAATGAAGCAGACACTAGACTTCCGCCCTGAACTTCTTATCATGAGGATGCATCTGAATAGCTCAGGGAGATTTCCCACATACATATACCCAAGTTTCAGCACTGGAAAGTTTTATTTTTGAAAAATGTTCATGTATTTATTTTGAGAGAGAGAGAGGGAAAGAGAGAGCATGCACACACTCGAGTGCACATGAATAGGGGAAGGGCAGAAAGAGAATCTTAAGCAGGTTCTGGGCTGTCAGCACACAGCCTGGCTTGGGTGGGGGCTGGGGGGAGGTGGCAATCTCATGAAAGGTGAGATCATGACCTGAGCCAAAACCAAGAGTGAGACACTTAACCGATTGAGCCACCTAGGCGCCCCAGGAAAGTTTGATTTTTTGTAAATATGATTGGATCCTAACATGTACATACTGCAAACAGAATCTCTGGATGATTCTGATGAATTGGTTAGCAATTACAGTGTCATATAATTGACATTACACATTTATAAATATCGATGGTAATGTACGTCTATTACATGTAACTTTGGATGACTTCAGTTGTAGTTCTGATCCTAGAACTTAATAGCCTCATGACCCTGGGTGGTTATATAGTTACCCAAAGGTTTAGGTGTTTCACTGACAAAACCTGATTACAAATACATTGTTGCTATTTCTCATAGTCATTTCGACTCCAAAGGACTCCTGGCTTAGCCGTGTACTATCTGTGGGACAGTGAATGAATCACCTCACCTCTGGGTCCTCAGTATCTTTACTGGTTCCATGGTTCTCAATCTCTGTTCTGAAACAGAGTGTTGGAGGACCAAGTTGGCTCAGAGGATACGGTGAAGAGTGCAGGCAACGAGGTCTCTATCCCTCTTTCCCTGCTTCAACCACAGCATCTTATGCCTATTAGATTTCTGTGTGAGATTCTTTCACAGCCAAATATATTTTAAAGCACTGAACCAGATGAACTTTGAGGTCACAACTAGCTCAAAAGTCTTTAAATCTAATCACAGAATTGCTGGGCTCAAATTAGATAATAGTTGTTAGTGTGGTGTTTTATAAAATGCAAAGCCATCAAGCTGAGTGGCCTTGGAAGTCTTATAGCATGGGCTTAAATTTTCTCAGCTTGCAAAGTGGACTAATCTCCTTTTTTTTTCTTCTTCTTTTATTGTCAGTCCTGGCTTGATTTCTCTTGCCCTTGCACCTTTATACTGCCCATAAAAGAAGCCAGTTTCCTGAACCTACCCTTTCACCAGACTCTTTGATCCCAATCAAATGCTGGCCTCAGCCAATTTCAGCAGAGGTAAGAGCATATATTCATAGAAACCCTGCTACCTCCCCTTTTCCAACTGGCAAGGCTTAGAAAATAACCACACTCCTGTGCTAGGAAGGAATATGGATGTTCAGGCAAGATTTCTGGGTCCCCATATTAACCATCCTAACCTCTGCACAACAATGAATTCGTGGCAGTCGGCCCTTCCTTGAACACTACAATTGAGTGAGCAGTTCTGTCTTAGCAATGGGCTGTCTTCAGGGTCCTGCTCAACTCACCCCTTTCATTACTCCCATTCACATACCCATAATGCCTTACCCCAAAGGTTCTCAATATGAAAATGTCCAATTTTTAATCTAGTCATTCTGTACTGATGATGGTGAAGAAATCATTCCACAAGTACAAGTGAGGAAAGGCTTGTGAAGTCTCAGTCCCATGACTATTTAATTTATAATTGAGGGAACAGCACCAACTCTAAAGCAGGTAAAACTACAGTCATTGTGTTATTGCTAAAGCATGATGTATGAAGTCTATGCAGAATGACTGGAAAGTTAGTTGAAGAATGAGTATGTCTTAGAAGGAGTTTATGCTAATGTTAAGGCATTTTGGACTTTATTTTGCAAGTCATGAGAGAACCCCTGAGGCACCTGATCGCTGAGAAGCCATCTACCCCTACCAATTCTTATTTTTACATAGATGTCTTGAAATGGTTTGTTTGGGCAAACCACTGCTTCTAATTTGCTATTTACATTTGCACATCAAGAGATTTTTTTTTCTTATGGAAAAGTACATGTAAATTATATGAGACCAGGGATATAAATGCAACCACTCTGAAAACATTCTGCAAACACTGCCTTGGAGTATTTTAAAGCATATACGTTTACACTGAAATCCAGATTCCTAAACGTTAACCTCTTCCGGAGTGTTTGAAACGATTTCATCACTGGCAAACACACAGCTCATTTACTGAGGCTTACATTTTACTGACACTGGCTTAACAAGGCACGAGAGGCTTTAGTTTACATTTCTCCCTAAAATGCTGTGAGAATTATGCAGATCTGTTCCTGATGCTGCCATTGCTCTACCTAATTATTTTTTGCATATTCATTTGAGTGCTTTGATTCGTTTTCTTCAACATATTCTCTGACTTCAAAGTGTTTTTAGGTCCCCTCAGACGTTTGTGATATTTCTCTCCCACTGGGTTCTAAAATGTGGCAACTGGACACCTTTTGGGAGGTTGTTTAGGAGTTTTAAATTTTTTCTTTTAATTTTAATTCCAGTGTAAATACAGTGCCATATTTGTTTCCGGTGTACAATATAGTGACTCAACAATACATCACCCAGTGTTTGTCACTACGAGGATGCTCCTTCATCTGGTCTGGGAGTTTGGATCCTCCACATGGACAGGTTGAATGGGTGGCATCCTCAGTCCTCTCAAGTGTACTATTAAGAAAAGGGTGATGAAAAGCTAGCCTACTTCTTCCTCCTCCAGCCCATTTTCCTCTCCTTATTTATCCCTGCCAGTCCCTTTCTCCATATACTTTTGAATAGTGAAAAGAATGATTCAGATTTTCCTCCATTTCTACACACATGCCAGTATCTGTTCCCATTCCCACTGAAGACTGTCTCCTCAGAGAAGGAAGATATTTTAGCTGATCTCCAACAGTGAAAGACTGGCAACACAGAAACCCATCTCTCTTCTAGATAAAGTCTTCCAAACAAGATCTGAATAGTAATCTCATCATCATCGTCGTCACCATCATCATAACAAAAGCAACAACAACAGCTACCAGAGATTGAGCAGGCAATGCTAAGACTTGCACGCGACTTACGTAAACGATCTCATTTAATTTTTGCAGCAATCTTATGAAGCTGTCATTCATGTTATCTCTAATTTGCAGAGGAGAAAACTGTATTTATTCAGAGTTAACATGTTTTCGCCCAACAGACCGCTAGTAAGTGCAAGAATCGGTATTCATCCCCAATCTCTCTGACTTTTAAACCCGGCCTGTGAACCCCACTCTATCGTGGGGATTGCTCTGCAATCCATATCTTCAGACATTCATCAGCTCTCCAGGTGGTAATAATGGATAGCCTCGCACTGGTAGACCCCTCTGTTAGAAACTGTACAAGATACAAACAGGAGTCAAACCTGCATTCTGCTCTCAGGAATCATACATGTTTTGATACAAGTAAGTACAGTACAAGACAGAAGAAGAAAACACGGTAACAGCATAATGTAGAATATGTGTTGCCAAAGTTCTAAGGAAGAGGAGGTGGCCTAGCTGGATGATCGCAAGGGCTTTTAGATGTGCGGCCTCATTAATCTTCAGAAAACCGCAAACTGAAACTACAATTAAATAGTAGTCCTCACACGCTGGAGGTTAGCATCCATGTTAAAATGGATGCCAAAATGTTAATGTCTATATCTACTAAGTGCCGAAGGAGATGTAGAGCAAAAAGAGTTTTCTAGAATCAATTTTTCATAATCTGGGAAAGTTTAAGTCATGCATACCCTAGGTGCAACAATACCTCTTCTAGGCTACCCTTGAGAAGTACTCTTGCAAAACTGTACCAGTAGAGACATACAAGTATGTTCATAGAAGCACTGTTTGTAATAAAACAAAAAGGTGGACAACCTAAATGTCCATCAATAGTAGACCTGATAAATAGAAAAATTTAAAAAATGTGATGTATCCATGACATAGGATACTATATAGTAATTAAAATGGATGCACTATAACTATAGGCTTTAACATCAATGTACCTCACAAACAATATTCAAAACTAAAGAAGCAGACCACAAAATAACACATACAGAATGATTCCAGCTATATACAATTTTAAAGGAGGTAAATTAAGCTATTTTTTAAGGAGGCACACATACATAGTAAAACTATAAATAAGAGCAGGAGAATGTCTCTTGAGAAGAAATCAGGCCATTGATGGTCTCTATTCCACGGCAGCATAATGTGCACACAGAGTTTACATGTAATGAATAGTATCTTAAGATAAGTGGTAGATACTGGGATGGGTTCCAGTTCGTCTTCACAATTTACAGTGACCTTTTAAATTGTCTACATGTTACAAATAATGCTCTATATGTAAGGGATTTTCAAACACACACAATTTTCAAGATAGGTCTAAGAGAGACTGTGATGGAAATGTTATTTATGTAAGCATGAGAAAACAGGGCTTTGGAATTACAGAGACGGGTAGGAAAGGTGTCATACACAAAGGTACTGCACAACCTGCTGCTACTTATTTAGGGTGTGGTCATTATACAATAAAGATGAATAATATAATCATTGTGTAAATGAAGTCCCTAAATAATTAATATGTGTGCGGTTGGGGGCTCAGTGGAGAGGAAGCACATGCATGAACATGAACTGTTGTGAAGAATAATGCCTGGAGATAATCGTGGGTAAGCTGAAACAAAAGACTAAAACCAACAAAATCAGATGCTTTGGTAAAAATATCAGTCTGTTGTAGGAGTATCTAAAAATAGGGGCGCCTGGGTGGCTCAGTCGGTTGGGCGTCCAACCTTGGCTCAGGTCATGATCTCATGGTTTGTGGGTTTGAGCCCCACGTCAGGCTCTGTGCTAACAGCTTGGAGCCTGGAGCCTGCTTGGGACTCTCTGTGTCTCCCTCTCTCTTTGCCCCTCCCCCACTCACACTGTCTGTCTCCCAAAATAAATAAACATTAAAAAAATTTTTTTAAATGTACCTGCAACAAGTAATACCCATGTAAAAGAAACAGCAGCGGAATATGGGATGGACATGAGCCCATTTGAAGACCACAAGACTCAAAATGTATTGATGGTCTAAAAACATGTGATGTCAATATTTATTACATAAAAGCAAAGGTGATTAGGTAGCATCATGAGACCAAAGTAGGTAAGTATTATGACACAGAGAGCGCAGGCCTTCCTTGAGAAAAAATCACAATACAGCCAACAGAAGAAAACACAGAGTGCTCAGACCTTTAACATTTAGACAGAGAAATGGTGGGAAATGTATATTGCTCTGGCGGGAAGTGAAATTCTAACATTCCCATGGCTGCAAAAGACTCAGGGCCAGAAGCAATCCAGAGCTCACAAGTCTTAAATGCTTTCAAAGTTCAGAGAAAAGGCAGTGGTAGGAAATGTAATTAAGTGAAGAGAGTCCACATCACATGCAGGCACTCAGAATCAAATCTGGAAAATGAGTAATGTGGCTATGCCTCCTGAATTCCAGCCTTCAGGCCACCAGACTGGGACTCCTGATGGCCGGTTGCCTTGGACGAGGCACTTCCTGCAGTCATACAACCAAGAAATGGCACAACACTGTATGTATGTTAGTCTCCATCCTCATCATTCAGCAATCTTTCCATTATTGTAGCACATTACTCTTCTCTCAGTATGATGTTGTCAATGGAGGGTGGTAGGGGGTTGGAGCATATAGAGTGACTTCTATTGTCTGTCGCTGAGTTTGGTAGAATTTACACTTTCCAATTTAAAAGTAATATCAATTCATTTCAACAGCACACAAACCTAAATTAACATACAGGTGTGGATTTTTAAATCTCATGAAATAAATGAGGTCATTGTATTCAGCACATCCTTGACATTTTAATGAAGCATATTAACAAAAATTATGCTCCAAAGTGATTACACTGAGCTATTATTCTCTGTTACACTAGGTCATCACTGAATCCGAAGGAAAAACACCTAATAAAATTATGTTATGGTAATATTATCAATAATGACATAATTATAGTGACATTAATGACAATATGAGGGACTTCATTCTAAAATATCACTACATGGTTGAACAAGTTGAGTGTAAATAAAAAGCCATCATTTGTAGCTCATGAGCAATTCTCTGCTTAATTTTTCATGCTGTAATTTGCAGTAAAAATGACAATATGGAGACCCATACTTTACTTGTCAAGTAAAGCTGCAGTTTCCTTATTATCTGTCACTGAAACTATCCATTCCAGACTATTTGAATTTCCCATTCTCCCAACATTTTGATAATACAGTGAAAATATTAAAGTATTCTACACTTGGACATACTTTAAATAAACTAACATTGCCTTTCAATATTTCCATCCCCAACTATTCTATCATCATCATCATCATCATCATCATTTTTATTGTTAAATAGATCCCCTGAAGGTGGCAGATGTAGTGACTCCAAAATTGAAGAGAGTCTAAAGTGTGAAGCACCTGACCTTCTACTTCTCAATCAAACAAGTCAAATGACTAGTTTCATTTCTAAGGATATTCTCCACTCAAATCTAAGGTAGAAGAAGCATTCTTTGCTTCCCCACTTACCAGCTGAAGGGTTTTTGAAGTGGCACTTAAATTCTCTGAAGCTTACTCGAACGATCTGTAACATGGGAAGTTCTGAAAGGGAAAAGAATAGCAGCGTGAAGACCAAAAGAAAATACCTGGGGAAGATTGGCTGGCCACATGGACAAACAAGTTCATCTTTTCCAAGGTCATGTACTTAGTTGACCAGCCTTAGGCTCGGTATTACCAAAGTCCTGGACTTGATCAAGCGTGATGACTTACATGGGCAAAACTTGCAAAACCTGGAACATTAAACACAGTTCATGACACTTTTATATTGTGGAGGGGAAATAGTTCCCTAAGTACAATATAACTTCCAGAGAGTCTCCATCAACAGCATGAATAGCACTATTCATGATATTTAAATGTAGCCACACTACACGGTGAGCAAAACTTGCCAAAAAATGGATTTGCTCATCTTATTGATGCCAAGTAGCATCCAGAAGCCAGTAGGGCATTATGCTCTCTAATATATATGTTCCATCAGAAATTCATCTCTCATTTGATGAACATCTTCTGGCTACACAAAGACTGAGCCAAAGCTTTGTAATGACTACTTTTCTATACTTAGTCAATCTCAGCTCTTAGAGTGCGCTTACTAGTATTCCTAGTAAATAGAAAAAAAGATACAGTCTCCTTTTTAAAAAATATTTATTATTTATTTTTGAAAGAGAGAGACAGATTGCGAGCAGGGGAGGGGCAGAGAGAGAGGGAGACACAGAATCCGAAGCAGCTCCAGGCTCTGAGCTGTGAGCACAGAGTCCAATGCGAGACTCGAACTTAAGAACCGCGAGATCATGACTTGAGCTGAAGTTGGAAGCTTAACTGACTGAGCCACCCAGGCACCCCAATACTGTCTTCTTTTTAATATATGAACAATTTCAAAAATATAAAAAATTAGAGAGAATAGTAATAACAAACTCTGATGTACCTATCACCCAGCATTAACAATAAACAACATAGAGATGATCTTTGTTTCTCTATAACTCCCTCCATCCTGCTATCTCTTTTAATATCCGCAACAAACCCATGTATTAGAGTCCATCATTATCTCACTCTTACAAAGCAACTGATGTGTCCAAATATTAAGTAGTATGGCAGCAGTCACATCTAGTGAGTGCCAGACCCAGAGAACAAAGACAGTGCTGCCTGTTTCAGTCTTCTCTCTGGTCTGCTTTTGTGTGCTCCATGAAAGTTAGTGACTGAGTCTGAAGCCATATAAATTGCTATATCAACCACGGCACTGGCATAAAATAGACGGCACACTTAAATTGGGCAATTTGAAAAAAGGTTAATAAAATGACTCTTTACAAAAAATTAATGAAGTTCCATGAGTTAGTAAAATCAGGAGGAAGTGTCACTAACCCTAAGCCCAACAAGCAAAGACAATGAGCAGTTATAGGAATCCAGATTCAGAGATGGCTGGGTGTACAGAATTGCCTGATAGGAGCCCCCTCGTTTAAGGGACATAGCTAATGTGAATGAGTCCACAGAGAGTAGCTGGGGCTATCTTACACTCTATTCCTTTATTTCCTTATTCTCAACTCATCAAATCTAATCAAATGCCAGAAGTCAGGGTTGCCCATTGATATAGTTCACAGAAGTCAGCCTCTCAAAGCTCAGAGCAGGGTAGAAATATTGGATTTGGAGGGGGAAAAGATGATATTCAGTACAACTGTCTATAAGCGGGAAGATGTGGTGTATTATTTTGTCATAATGACTCTATTCTTATCAGAAATTTGGGGGCCTTGGTGAAGAATAAAAAATGATACTTATCTTTTATTAGAAAAGCCTGCATTACTAATTGCATTGGTAATGCAGATATAAAGTTTTCAAGAATTTCTAATAACTGTTAAATCAAAATCTGAGTCAGTTTAAGAATATATTTGCACACAATACTTAAAGCAGCATGTAAGTACCTACAGAGTATATCCTGAAACAACTTTAAAAACATGAAGATGTTTAAAGCTTATTTATTTATTTTGAGGGAGAGAGAGGGAAAGAGTGCAAGCAGGGAGGGGGAGAGACAGAGAGAGAGAGAGAGAGAGAGAGAGAGAATGAATCCCAAGCAGGTTCCATGCTGTCAGTGCAGAGCCCAATGCAGGGCTCAATCTCATGAACCGTGAGATCATGACTTGAGCTGAAGTCAAGAGTCAGACACTTAACTGAGCCAGCCAGGCACCCCCAAAACCTGAAGGTGTTTAAATCCACCCAGGCCACACATAATCAGTCAGAATCACCAGAGAGAAGGCCTGGCATAATGCAGGTTTATATTAAAGCCTCAGAGGTGATTATGAAGCATAACTAGGGTGAATAAGCCCTGTTTCGTCTTGAACACGAATACATGATGAATGTAAAAGTTTGAAAGTGGAATGAGGAAAGAGGAAATCCAAGATGACTTTCCTGGAATGTAATCTCAGTGAAGGTGGAGGTCTGTGTCTCTTTTGTTCACCAATGTATTTTGAATGCTTAGAACAGTGCCTGCCGTGGTATAGCATGTATTCAATAATAATTCATTGAGCAAATTAATTCCAAAATGAGATAATGCACACAAAGAATTTAGCACAGTGACAAAATTATAACATGATAACAATTAATCTTTGATTCTTCTAATTGATTGATTACACATCTATCTTTATTAGCAAATTATCCAGGCTCTCCCTTTTGTACTTCTCAGTCTAGTGATATATCCACACACCAGGCAGGCAGAAAGAAATAAAGAATCATATAAACTGGCATTAATTCTTACAGTGGTACTGTTACTTGGGAAGACAGCCCTTCACAGACAATAGAATGTATACTTTTTGTCCATTGCTGGGTAATGTGCTTGCTGGTCCAAATTTGTGCACTATACATAAAGATTTATCTATTTCCTATATTGCACATCCTTATGCTTATCCAAGCCTTAAATATACCAGCATGGCCAGGTAATAAGCAACATTAATTCTTCTCTTTTAAGAGAGTCCTTCTTTCCTCACGAAAGTCTGGGGCCCTGCGTGGCGTCTAAGGCACAAGTTCTGATGATTCTTCCCCATCTTCCTGCCACGTGCCTAGTTAGTTGTTAACAAAGGTTAATTTGGATCCTTCCTTCTTCTCTCTTCTCCCCACCTACAGACAGCTTTCTTTTTATATTTTGCAGAGGCAGAAATGATTTGGAATCTCCACTGTTGGCCATTACCTAACAATTTGAGCCTCTGCCACATACTGGAAAATATTATTTATTGAATGCGGATGGCACAACGGACATTAGATAGTCTAAGTCAGTGTTTGTGTTCTGTCCATCATTATTTTGATAGTTTTCAACTTGTGCTCAGTGTCCAAAAGATTCCCTGACCATGTATCGCACAATTCTATTCATAAAAGATGTCCAGAAGAAGCAAATCTATAGAGACAGAGTGCAAATGAGTGGCTCCCAGGTAAAATGGGAACACTGGGGAGTTGGGGATGGCCAAGAGTTGTGGGGTTTCTTTTTGGGATGATGAAAACGTTCCAATATCAATCAGCTGCACATTTGTGAATGTACTAAAAGCAAGTGAATTTAAATTGGCTAACTGTACAGTGTGTGAATTATATCTCAACAATGGTGTTTGAAAACAAACAAACAAACAAACAAACAAACAAGGATTTTCTGGTAAGTAAGCTTGGGAGCACTCATTACTAAAATACATTGGCGTAATAAAAATTCTGATCAGTCCTAAAGTGAAATATAAACAATTAAAACATAGTGACACTTATTTATATATAGACAGACTTATGTGTTTGTTTAGCCTTATTGTATCCACTGAAATCCTTAACAGTTTCCCCTGCTGTTTTCCTAAACACCCGTTTGGGAACTACACATTTTTTATAAGAGTTCATTTAATCTTTACAGGAGTTATTCATTAAAAAAAAAGCTATTCCTATTTTTGGCAGATGAAATAACTGAAAATCAGAAGAGTTAATAAATCTGTCCAAATATCACAAACAACAACAAACAAAAATTGGGTGTGAACCCAAGTCCTCACACATATCTGTGATTGAATGCTCTTCAAACACTAAAAATATGATGCAATTCTATATTACTGATGTGGAGAGAGAGAGAGAGAGAGAGAGAGAGAGAGAGCGCGCTACAATAAATCTGGGAGAAAACCAGGCAATAATATTTGCTTAAGTAGCATACATTTGTAAAATATATATTTATATCTACATATGTAAATGTCTCTGTGTGTATTTGTGTGTGTCTATGTGTAAGAATATACACTAAAAAGGCAGTAGTGTTACAGACTGGAAAAATGTATTTTTAATTTATAAGTATATTCTTTTTCAGCAAAACACATGCATTAGTTCTAAACAAAAAATGTGGATAAACATCCTCTCCTCCTGCTTCCTACCCCTTTTCTCTATTTCCTATAAGGACAAAAAGCATCTTGAAAAGGTTTTATGAGCTAGAGATACAGCTTAGAAATCCCAGATGGTTTTTGTTTTTAATTTTGGTGTGTGTGTGTGTGTGTGTGTGTGTGTGTGTGTGTTTAGGAATATGGGAATTTTTGAATTTCCAACCTGATTTTGATGTTTGTTGTTTTTAATCTTAAAATTCTGCTTCTAGCTCCGTAGATACAATGAAATCTAGAATAGTTACTTTCTTTTTACAGTTGATAAGTTGCTGCAATATAAAAAGCACACAGAAAATTAGAGCCAGAAAGGCCAGGAGAGATAAATGAGTCAAGCCCCTTCATTGTGGAGATGAGGAAAATAAAAGCACAGAGAGGTTAAGTAATTTGTCCAAGCTCACGCAGTTCGTTGGGGAGAGTAAAGGCTAGCCTTTACCTCTCTCAATTCCCTTTCCAGTCCATTTTCTGCTAACTGACATCATGTCTCCAAGAAAGTTTGATTTGCGCATAGTCCTGTACTAATTAAAAACATCCACATTTCCTCTTTGCTTGGGCAAAACCTGTCAGATGGTACCCAGCAGGTATCTCAAGACCAAAGCTTTCAGAGCTGTAAGAATGAATGCTTTTAGTAGTCCCTCTATCCCAATAAGCAACAGAACAAATATTTTCAATATTGGCTCTATGGCAGAACATACCATGCTAATGTGGTGTCACGTTGTGCCTGCCAAGGAGAGAGTTCTGCGTCCCCTTTCCAATTCTGGCCACTGGTTGATATGCTTTGGAGCTTGGTTGGATAAAACTCCCTGCAAGTGGTTGCCCCATGAGATTTTCCTCCATGGAATTCCATGGCTGCTTTTGCCCTTCATCAGAAAATACTAGGAGGTCAGGAAAGCAGAAGAGGATAATACCTGGGGGCCCAGCGATTTTACTTTTCATATTCTATCGGTCAAGATTCAATTAAAGAAGCAGAACTACTGGAGTAGATGGGTAGACTGATAGTAAGAGTTTTGTTGTTATTGCTGATTTTTTTTTAGCAACCTCATATCTTAGAACTCATCTGACTTTCATAACTAAGCCTCAGTGTTCTTGATGTTATTACGAACTGACAGGATGCTTATAATTAAATCATATTGTTCTTTTGCTGGACATAAACAGTCTACAGAGCATCTACCTCAAACAAGGACATTGTGCAACACAAAATAACAAACATCTGCTTCTCACTAAATGAATGAGTACTACTTTACTAGGAAAAGCTTCATCCCTGCTTTCATATTCCCTCCCTATGGATAAGATATAAAATATCCAGTTATAGAATTGTCTCTGCTTTCCAGTAATACCCAATTTGGAGCAAACCTTTGCTTTCTTATACCCTCTCCAAAATTACTCAACCAAAGTCCAAATTCTTTAATAGCTCTTTCTAATACTCTCTAACTGAAATACTCCACATTTCTCCATGGTGTATATTCTAGTTCACTATAATGAATAAAAGTAAAGCTTCTTCTACTTCAGGTGTACCTATGGTCTTTTCCTGAAGAGCATGGACTATATATAACCGCATTTATTTATGTGTGTGTATGTGTGTGTATATACATTTATGGAGTTATGACTATATGTACTTCATTTATTTATATGTATATACTTTATACACACACACACACACATATATATATAACTCCATATATATATATATATATATATATATATATATATGGAGTTATTTCATATAGAGATTTGACCTTGTACAATTGTGAAAGCTGGTTTAGCAGTCTCTGTAATGCTGTTATCTGCCCATCTGATGTTGGATCTTGAAATGCACAGGGCAGGCGGTTGGGAAAGAAAGATGAATATAAAGTGAAGGAGAGCTGATATAAAGTGAGAACAAGCTGGATCATTGGAGACAGCACTATAAACTCATGTTTAGCTTAATATAGATACAGATGGCTACATATAGAAATATTTATAGATATGTCTATATACACTGGTTAGTATGCACACAAATATCTTCTGGCCCAATCAGCTGCAAGGGCCAAAAACAAAAACACCCCAGTAGCAATGAGGACATCTAGTGTCCAGATCTTGATTTCTAATATCATTCTCTGATAAAAGGATCCAGAACTCTTGGAGAAATGGCTGCTTCTAGGAATGGAGCAGAAACTATACAATGTGAGCCTGAAGCATCTTATAGTGCCAGAAAGCAGAAAAGTGCTAAAAACAATTCCTATGATGGGGATATATCAGAGAGATTCAGGAACCAAGTGGAGGAGCTCCTGATAGCCAACATAGGAACAATCTGAGCAAGAAAATAAACTGGTATTGGATTATAACCCAAACAAGAAAATAAATATTTATGAGTTCATATTGATGCCAATATATGATTGAACAAAAATAAAAAATAAATGGGGAGAATAGATAAATCTCTCATGCAGAAGAATTCCAATGATAAATATAGATAGATGTTTTCTTTTTTTTTTTAAATTTTTTTCAACGTTTTTAATTTATTTTTGGGACAGAGAGAGACAGAGCATGAACGGGGGAAGGGGCAGAGAGAGAGGGAGACACAGAATCGGAAACAGTCTCCAGGCTCCGAGCCATCAGCCCAGAGCCTGACGCGGGGCTCGAACTCACGGACTGCAAGATCGTGACCTGGCTGAAGTCGGATGCTTAACCGACTGCGCCACCCAGGCGCCCCACGGATAGATATTTTCGTAAAGAAGTTAAGCATAACTACCAGTTCCTAAGCGTTAGCTGAGCATAGTGGCTTTCTTCCAAAAAATACAGTATAGAAGGGAAAAGAAAAAAAGAACAACTTTACAATGAAGAGACCTGACAAATACTACCCCAAGCCAGGTAATCAAAGCTCATACCAACAGTGATGTCATATTGATAGTATGCACCCTTGAAATTAGGTGATGAGAATGCTACTTTATCTCTGTTCTTCCCCAAACCTCATTATGCCAGTATAATTATTAGAAGAAAAAAAAAAAAGAATCAGAAAATACCAATAGAAGGACATTCTATCAAATACCTGACCAGTAACCCTCAAAATTGTCAAAGTTATCAAAAAGAAGAAAATTCTGAGGAACTGTTATAATCAAGAGGAGTCTAAAGAGTTATTACTTAGTATTCTGGATAAGATCATGAAACAAAAAGAGAACATGAAGGGGGGGAAGTGAAGAAATCCACATAAAGTAAGGATTTTACTTAATAATATGTATCAGGGTGCCTGCGTGGCTCAGTCGGTTAAGTGGCCAACTTCAGCTCAGGTCATGACATCATGGTTTGTGGGTTTGAGCCCCGCATCGGGCTCTGTGCTGACAGCTCAGAGCCTGGAGCCTGTTTCAGATTCTTGTCTCCCTCTCTCTCTGCCCCTCCCCTGCTCACACTCTGTCTCTGTCTCTCAAAAATGAATAAACATTAAAAAAATATATATATAATGTATCAATATTGGTTTATTTATTTTATTATTATTTTTTAGAGAGAGAGAGAGACAGAGAGAACCAGCCAGGTAATCAAAGCTTCCTCATAAGTGAGGAAGAGGGGCAGAGGGAGAGAGAGAGAATCTTAGGCAGACTTCACGCTCAGTGTGGAGCCCAATGTGGGGCTCCATCCCACAACCCTGGGATCATGACCTGAGCCAAAATCAAGAGTCAGACACTCAACTGACTGAGTCACCCAGTTGCCCCAACATTGGTTTATTTAACATGATAAACATACAATATTAAAGTAAGAAGTTAATAACAGGGAAAATTGGGTGTGGGGTACATAGAAACCTGATTTTCTTCACAATAATTTTGCAAATCTAAAACTTTTAAAATGTAAACTTTATTTAAAAAAAAGAAAAAGAACCAGTTGGAATCCACTAATGTTAACTATAGCCTGTGAAGAGAAACTAAGATCTGAGTCAGTTCTTGTTGCCTTTGACCTTGACAGCATGGGTGTCCTGCAGAAGCTGGGACTCTTCACCAGGGAGAACTGAAGGAGTACCCTGAAGAAGGGGGCAAGCCCTTCTGCTGCTCCACTTGTACTCTCCAAATCTCACACAAGAATCTCACTTGCCTTCAGTTCACCCTAAACAAAAGCATAGAAGGAAGAGAATTCTGGAAAACATGGTTTAGCATAGCCAGATTGACATAGCACAAAGTCACCGTACACATGCACACAGACATCCTATCGTTTGTTCAATGGGGCAGAGGTATCACATTACAAACTAAATATAACCCCCAGAAAGGCAGAGCAGACTTAAATACACATTACTTATGATAAATGTTCATCATTTCCTTGGAACAGATTTTGATAGGAAGAGGGCAGCCAGAGACAATGTGAATTTCAAAGTCCCTGAGAGAGAACAGGAGGGAAGCAGGAAACAGAACCAGGAAATGGACAAGGGAAAAGACAGGTTCCAGTCTGAATCCAGGGCCCAGCACCAATCCAGAAACAAGGACAATTCTCCCATGTATCAAACTTCATTTTAACCTAATAAATACTGATGTTCATATTGGTTAGGGCCTTCATTCAAGTATGACCATCACGTTTTAATAGTTAAAATAAAATCAATGGTAGCTTGGTTATTTTCCAAAAGCAATTCATGATTAGGAATTCATCTATTTAATTGAATCAAAATGAGCGTGAAACTTTGATTTTACTTCCTGACGCAAAATTATGACAACTGGCCTATAGTCGTTTCTTTGTCGGTAAGGCTACAAGAGTTTATTGATCCCAGGTTGTCTGAGACTGGTCTCTCAGCTAGACTGTACAATTTTTGAGATGAGAAATCACCCATCCCTTGTTTTAATCTCCTATCTTCAGCAACTTGTAGAGTATCCAACACATAGCTGGGTCATCACTGAATGAATGATTGAATAGTGTGGGTGAATTTACAAATAAAAAAATTAAGATTATAGGAGTAGCACTGTTTCATAGAAAGATCATGGCTTCAGAGGCAGACAACTCTACCAATTGGGGCCTCAGAGAAGATATTTAAGATCTAAAGTGAAAATTCATATCTTCTATATGTTGATTACTCACAGATTTATAATTTTAGCCCAAATAACTTTTCTGAACTACCATTCTGCATGTCCAACTGCCTGCTTGACATCTCCATTTGGACATCTAGTAGACTGGGAAGACTCAATATGTCTAAAATTAAGCTCTTGATGAGTTCCACACTCCCCGCCTCCCCCGGCAATTTGAAAAAGCCTTTTATGGGCTGTTTCTCATTCATTAATGCCAACTCCATGCTAATTGTTTATGCCAAATATTTGTCACCTTTAATTCCTCATTTTCTTTCAAACTGTAAAACTGGCTCATCAGCAAATTTTGTCATCTCTACTTCCAGAATATTTATAATTTGACCACTATCCTTACGGCCGCCACTCTAAGCCACTGTCATCTGTGACCATGATTATTGCAATAGGGAGTTATTGACCTCCCTGCCTCTGTCATTGCTGTCCTTGAAGATTGTTCTCAAAACAGTAGCAGAGTTTACCTCCTTAAAATATAGAAGTGATAGCTGTGCTTCTACTCAGAGAAAAAGCCCCAAACCCAATGTTTTTACTATGAGCTCCAAAACTCTATAAGATCTGCCTTCCTCTACCCCTTTCTCTTTATGCCTCTATCTTCTACTAGTTTGTCCCTCATTCACTCACTCCAGCCACACTGTTCTCTTAGGGATGATAACAATATCTAACCCAGGTTTTATCAAAGGTATTAAATGAGATAATGCACATAGAGTTTAGCCCAGAGCCACATCTGGGAAGCATCTAATGGACCCGTATAGCAAATGCTAAAACTGTTGTGATCATTATTACCATTATTATGCTTCCCAAAGAAGCAACATTCCAAGACAGTATATTCATCTTGATCATTAACCATATGATTCAAAATCACTTTCAACTGCTTCTCAAAGTCAAGTTTATCCTTCAGGTTTAAAAATTTTGCCATGAATTCATTCCTTCAAAAATTTGCTTCAGACTCTGGAGGGACTTCCAAAACACAATTTCGAAATTATCCTGTTTCAGAAACAACACTTGCTAAACACTCTGGTTGGGAAAACATTCAGTTGATCACATAAGTTTTCTTATTTTTTTTTTTAGTATCAACTTTATTACTTTACTCATGTTTTATAGAACAGAAAGCATCATATTATTTTCATTCATCTCTGGATAATACCATGAATAGCTAGCAATAAGTAAGACTTAAATTTAGGTAATGCTTTTTTCGTTCTGCTAAGTTTTTCAGAGATGGGAAAAGTAGAAGTGTTTGTTGCAATCATTGTTTTTGCTGTTTGTTTGCTTTGAAACTTCCCTTTGTGTCCAGGCTTCAGAACTTGCAAAGAAATCTGACACCAGTTTGTCCTCCTGCACAATGGTAAGCTTGGGAAATGAAATCTTCTTATACTTTTACCATTGACTTATTCAAAATCAGGACAAGAATTATGTCTCTACACCTTATAATAGTATTCTAAACTTTTTGAGAGATGTTGGGAAATTTCAGTTAATATGATTTAAAGAGAGCTCCTTCCATTTTTGGTCCATCACGGATGGATCACCAACATGTGTCTTACCCAGTAGCAGTCCTTTGGGTAGGGTATTCCCTTTCTTGGCCTGGTGACTTCCTGAGCAGACCAGTGTTCCTTTACATGGAAGTATACAAACTGCTCAGGTTATTTTCAAGAGCCTCCCAAAGAACCAGAGACCTTGAATTATAAGGGATTTTGCCGACAACCTCTCCCTTTCTCTCATATTCCTTCATCAAGCTTCCCTTGTTTAGAACCTCAAATCAGAAACAGACATGAGTATTCCTGCATGCTTCCTCAGTGCACAGTCTGAGTGCTGATACCGTTTATGTTTATGGCCCATCTCTCCTCATAGAAGTTTCACAAGCTCAGGAATTTGTTTTTTTGGGTTTGTTTTTTATATTTTTCCATGATCCAGCCATCATTTCTAGAACAGTAGAACAGTGACTACAGGCTGAATGAATGAATCTTTCCCCCCATATAGCATGTAGGATCCATGTAATTTTATTAGCTATCATTTTGTTAAGCCCAATCATGAGAGAAATCTAAGAAATGCTCTTCGTTTGCAGGTTTTGAAAAAGCCTTCTAAAAGTCGTATGTGTGGGTACTGTATGGAACAAAATGTCAGACTCACAAGAAAAGAAATTAAAAAAAAATACAAAGGACAATGATTACCACAGGGCTTACACAAAATATCTTATAGTTACAACAGTCTATTTTAAACTAATAATTTAGCTTCATTTGCACACAAAAAAATCTATGCCTTCACCTTTCCCCCAACACTGTTATTGATGTCACAATTACATCTAATTATTTTGTGCATCCATTAACGTAATTATAGTTATTTGTAATACCTTTGTCTTTTAACATTTATACTAGAATTAAAAGTTATTTACCCACAGCCATTACAGTAATACAGTATTCTACATTTGTCTATATATTTATCTTTACCAATGAGCTTTATACTTTTGTATGCTACCATAGGATGAGATCAGAGATCCAGGCCACTGAAGATCCACCACCACAACCAGGCATCGTGAACAAAAATGGCACTCCCATCTCTTTCTCATGATGGGAGACAGAAAAGTACCCTGAATGGCACATGATAAGGAAGGGAATAAAAATTTCTGGACATGAGCAGGAAGAAATGAGGTGTCAGCACACTATGAAGAATCTGTACACGCACTGATGAAAAAATCACAAATAGGTAACAACCTTCTCTCTACCCACAATTCTAAATCTTCATCAATTAATCACCGGATATCACATGGATCGATGAACTTAGTAGTACATTCTTTCCCACATTTATTCATTTTTGAGAGAGACAGAGACAGAGACAGAGCACAAGAGGGGTAGGGGCAGAGAGAGAGGGAGACACAGATTCCAAAGCAGGCTCCAGGCTCTGAGCTGTCAGCACAGAGCCCGATGAGGGGCTCAAACCCACAAACCATGAGATCATTACCTGAGATGAAGTCAGATGCTTAATCGATTGAACCACCCAGGTGCCCCTACATTTTTTAATAAAAGTATTTATATAGACAAGGAGCCACCAAAAATATTTTTCCAATGTCTGCACATGCTAAGCTCATCTTTGCTTATATTAGTCACAAACTATAACCCCAGTGCACAAATAATCATGTCTCGTGCTATACCAAACATATTTTATGATGCAGTGTTTTCACAGTGCTTTTTCTAATCGCTTCATAATAGTACAGGAAGTGGATGTACCACGATTTGTGTAACAATCCCCACAATATTCAACACTTTATTTGGTAGCAAACTCATTTGTTTGACCTTTTCGTTTTCCCTTCATTAATTTGGTTTTGCTTGAAAGATATTTTTTCCTCCGTTTGCCTTTTGATTTTTTTTCTACTTCTGTTTTATTTTCTTTTGTAGTTTTTGTTCTTCCATTAATGACTTTGTTGACTTATCATTATTAATTATTATATTGTTTTAGTCTTTGGCTTTACTCTATATACTTAAGCTTCTCTTCATGTCATATATTGACAGCCTGATCCTGCTCTGGCATCCAGCAGAAAACTAATCCTTCTCTCCTATTAAATGTCCATTTGTCTTTATTTTTTCTTTGCTTTAATAACAATTTACACTATTTTTACCTCTGCAAGACTTTGAGCTTTTGAGAGATTGATTTTTATTATTGCCATAGCACAATCTATATTTTATTCTACTGGTGAAATTGTAATTTCTTGCCCTCAACTCACTAACGTCCAAGAAAGCCCTTCTAAGCTTTGACTACACAAAATTCTTATTCATTTTTAAAACTCATGCTCATATATCACTTCTTCTATGAGGCCTTCCCTGCTCTTACTCTCAGGCAAAATTATTTTCTCAATAGCCTGATGCCCGTGGTTTATGGAGATCTTTTTCATTATGTGTCTTTGTCTCCCTCTCTAGACTGAGCTTCTGAGGTATACAGGAGGCTGATCTCGTGCTTTGGTTGTACCCTTAACAGCACAACTAACAGTACTCCACAGCTAGTCAGCAAATGCCTCCCTTGGTAGCTGTTCCTCAGAGAAAGAAAAAAAAATTTAAATCTACTTTCCATCCTGGTTGCATTATTTTTCATTTACTATTTTCATTTTAATTATAAAATATTTTAATCACCCACAGAAGTACAGAAAACAAATGCAATCATTCATGCATCTACCTCTGAGATTAAAGAGATTTTAATAGTTTGTACTATTTGCTTTTCACATTTCCCTACTTTAAAAATAAATGAAACGTTATAAAAACAACTAAAACTCATTCTCCCTCACTCCTCTGTTCCCCTCCCCCTCCCTTTCCAAGGCTAACGAACGCCCTGAAATTGGCGTGTTATTACTCCTACGCATGCTTTTTGACATTTAAAGTATATATAGAAATCTGTAAACTGTATATACTGCTGTGTTGTGTGTTTTTTAAAAAGTCTCGTAAGTTATTGAGTAGGAAAAAAAGGTGATAATTTGTACCCCCATCTACCATTTTTAGACCTGGATTTTATGGACAAGAAAGAAAGAAAAAGAATGAAAGAAAGGTCTTATGTGTAACATCTGAGCTTCTGACTTTATAAATAATTGTTCACTTATTTCACATTAGGGTTCTCCAGAAAAACAGAGCCAACAGAATGTGTGTATATCTATATCTATATCTATATCTATATCTATATCTATATCTATCTATCTATCTATCTATATCTATCTATATATAGAGAGAGACATATCTATACTGAAAGAAAGAGAGATAGGGATCCTGGGTGGCTCAGCTTGTTAAACGTCCAGTTCGTGAGTTCGAGCTCCATGTCGGGCTCTATGCTGACAGCTTGCAGCCTGGAGTCTGTTTCGGATTCTGTGTCTCCCTCTCTCTCTGTCCCTCCCCTGCACACATGTCCTCTCTCCCTCTCTCTCTCTCTCAAAAATAAATAAACATTAAAACAATTTTAAGAGAGAGAGAGAGAGAGAGGCTTATGATAAGGAATTGGATCATGTGAATGTGGAGGCTAGTGAATCCAAAATCTACAAGGTGGGCCAGCGTGCGGAAGACACAGGAGAGCTGATGTTCCAGTTTATAGCTAAAGCTAAAGAATATCTGCTGTAAAACAAGGAAGAGTCCATGTTACAGGTGAAATGTGAAGAGAAGTCTCTCTTCCTTAGGGGAGGCCTATCTTTTATGTTTTTGTGGTCCTTCTACTGATTGGATGAGGCCCAACCACATTCTGTAGGGTATGTGCTTTACACAATACCCACCAATATATTTATTTACTTATTTATTTATCTATTTATTTATTTAAATTTTATTTATTTATTTTGAGAGAGAGCATGAAGGGGGAAGGGACAAAGAGAGAGAGGGAGTGAGAGAATCCCAAGCAGGTGCTACACTGTCAGCGCAGAACCTAATGCAGGGCTTGATCCCATGAACTGGGAGATTATGACCTGAGTTGAAACTGAGTCAGACACTGAACCAACTGAGGCAGCTGGGCATCCCAATGTACACCGATTTAAATGTTAATCTCATCTAAAATATCCTCAATAATATTTGACCAATATCTGGGCACCCATGGTCCAGCCAAGTTGACATGTATATTGAGCATTATACATCTCTGGATCTGTTTTCCTAGTTTCATGTAAAAGTCTTTGAACAATACCCTTCCTGTGCTCAGGAGACAGGTGTCATGTCTGAAACATATTTCTTTCAACATTTCTTTTGGAAGGCAGTCATAGCCTCATATCTAATCATTACCCTAACCTTAACCATAGTCATGATGCCTCCAACCCCTTCAGTCTCCTATCTTTCCATGCATAGTATGTGCTAAGAACAAATCCATACTGATACACCTTTCTTCATTTAATAGGAAGGGCTAAAACCCAATCCTTTTATATGAAATAATTACCCTTCCTCAAATTGGTCTTTGTTTCTTATGTGAATGTTCCTCCTGGTTCTTTTCTCTCAGTGCCCCTTAGGCTAAAGCCCTACCCTTCTACAGCCTTGTAATCTATGCCATTCATCCCTAATTGAAGTTATGCTTAACCCAGTTTGTAAGATTTTAATTAATCCTTCAAGCTTTCCTTCAAGCAAACCTTCCTACTTGAAGTTTTACTTCAGTTGCATTTGTAAGATTTTAATTAGTTCTCCAAGGCTGCTTCTTTTGAACTTTCTTTCTGACTTTACCACTTCTGCTGCCATTTTTCTCAGATTCTAAGATGCCCACTGTTGTAAGATGCACTGTTGGTTAATAACAGCTTTCCTTTTTCATGTGGGGGAATTAAAAGGATTGAATCAAGTATATATTTTCTTTTATAAAATAAACTAACTGCCAAAAGAATGAATGTATCCAAATAATTAAATGGCACTTTCTTTTTCAATGTCACGATCAAAATTTAAATAAAAATCATCTCCTTAGCCAAGGTCCAAATAGACTTCGCATTCTCATCTGGCCCCTAGCAGTTGGGCAGAGCATCATTGTAACAAGCTGCCATTCATAACCTGTGCTGACGTCAATTCCAAAACTTCACCTTCTGGTCTTCCCTAGTATTCTGTCTGTGTGTCTGCTTTTAGTATGCATGCAATATAACCTAAATAATCTTGGGGACTTTTCTTATGTTCTGGAATTGTTTTATCATAAAAATTAAGAGCTCCTTGTAGATTTGATGGGAATGCAAAAATAAAACTGTGTGTGGGTGAAATCTAGAAGTATAAATTTTCAATTTTGTCTCCTGATTACAGATCTAATCAAATGCCTCAAAAAATTTTGTGCAATTGTGGTTTCCTTAAATTGACCATTTAATGTAGGTGCCTAGATTAAATTTATAAGTGTAAACTGATGTATTGTCTTACAGTTTCATTGCCAGACAAGCATTTCATTACTCAAGTTTATTTTCATTTTCTCACCTACAATATTATGTTTTTTCCCTTTATCAAACTCTTCCTTCTATTCCCTTTCATGTTCTCTCCTTACCTTATTTCATTGAATACATATCTTAATTATTTTTATTTTTGTTTGTTTGCTAATATGGTAGGAAGAGTTGGCAATCATTTTCACACACACACACACACACACACACACACACACACACATATTTCATCCATCAGGATAGGACTGCTGAATCCATGACAGTTTCATGAAAATAACAAGAACAGATATTAAAAAACTAAGGAGGTGCTTTATTATTACAACTGGCACCAACTTGAACAGACAAGAAATCAAAGACACCACCATAATAAGGTCCTGCTGCATCTTAAGATCTGAGTAAGTTTTACATAATAAACAAAACATTATTCCCTCAGTATGAGTATAGAATGTATGTTACCTAAAAAGCTATCTTGGACATTAACTGGAGCCAATTCCCATCTCCATCCCCTTCCAGAACAGATTTAGTTGGGAGTGGCAAGCATCACTGCTCACCCCACAAAAGCTGGAGTACTACAAGACCTCACGGTGTGGATAAGGAAGAGGGCATAGCAAACACAGTCACTGCATCTTAAAGGAGTGAGGTTATCCCACTGGAGAAACATGTAATTTGGTAGTGAAATCAGTCAGACAGAGGAAGACAAAACTGCATGTGGAATCACTTACATGTGGAATCTAGAAAAATAAAACAAACAAACAAAAAACTGACCTCATATAAACAGGAAGTAGAATGGTGGTTGCCAGGGCCTGGGATGTAGAGGAGATGGGAGATGTTGGTCAAAGAGCATAAATTTCAGTTACAAGATAAATAAGGTCTGAGAATTCAATGTATAGCATGGTTGCTATAGTTAATAATACTGTATCGTATACTTGAAAATTGCTATGAAAGTAGATCCTAAAAATTCTCAGCACACACACACACAGAGTCATTATGTATGGTGATGGATCTATTAACCTTATTGTGGTAATAATTTCACTATATATATTTCAAAACATCATGTTGTACACCATAAACTTATATAATGTTTTATGTCATTATATCTCAATAAAGCTATCCAAAAAAAGACAAGGTAAAAAAGAATAAATGTAAACAAAAGAGTGCCTTAGGTTTCACCTTTAGGGGCTGGGTTAGGAGTGGAGTTTACTGATAAAATACCCACCCCAGCCTCTAAGTGCTTCTCTACTGAGATTCAGGGAAAATAGCTCTAGCTTTCTTTTCTTTCATACTTAAATAATACCTCCAAAAACTAATGTGTGTATTAGTTTGGGCTCCTTAGAGCTTAATAAAAAATTCTGAAAGACAAAGAAATTAAATCTGAGTCTTGAAAAACCAGTCAGTTTTATCAATGTGGATGAGGAAGAAAAAAAAAATCTAGGAAGAGGAAAAGGTAGGAACAAAGATGCGATCACTCACTCTGAATTTAAATTCAACTGAGTGAAAGGCTTGGAGATAGACAGTTGGAGATTAAAAAAAAAAAAAAACAGCTTTATTCCTGATAAAGACTATACTGGGTGAAGTGATGTAGATGTGTGGCCATGAAACATTTTCTGATGCTTTCATAAGGTAGACAATTTCTGACGTGGCTCCCAGAGATGCAGTATGCATCTGGTACACTCCTGATATTCATGCCTCTGTGTACACTCCTGATATTTATGCCTCTGTGTAATCCCCTCCCCTGGAGTGTGGACTGACCTACCGACTTGCCTTTAATAAATAGAATGCAAGTATAGGACATCACTTCTGAAACTGAGTTATAAAGAAAGACTTGCATCTGTTTTTATTCTTTCTTTCTCTTCCTGGCTCTTCTCAGCTTGCTTGTTCTGATTAAACAAACTGCCTTGTTGAGAGCTGTCCTATGGAGAGGTCCACATAGAAAGGCACAAAAATAAACCGAGAGTGGTTTCTAGCTAACAACTAACAATGAGTAATCTAGGAAGTGAATCCTTTCCCAGTCAGCCTGAGGTGATTGTAGCTCTGGCCAATACCTTAATTTTAACCCATGAGAGACTATGAAGTGGAGGATAAGCCAAACCCCAATTGCTGACCCATGAAATTGTTAGATAATAAATGTTAGTCACCAAAGATTTGAGGTAATTGGTTAGGCAGGAATAGGTAACTAATAAACTTCCAGAGAGCACGGTGTCACCTGAAAAATAAAGTGCTTGCATGAGCACTTTCCCTATTACCAAGGAAAGACTAAGCCTGTAGGAAGACAAAAAACAGAACGTATTAAGCTATACATCCCTGCCTGTATCTTTCAAATTCACCAATTAGACAAATATTTCCTCTTCCACTAAGGAACATTATTCAAGAAGCAGAGTTGTCCAGACATGACCCTATGCTACTTAAACAACAAACTAGCTAGAATCTGAGAACTCCCCCTTTCTTCTAGCTAAAGAAGAAACTTCAAGTTTAAATTCCCTTGGGACTGCGACCATTTTTTTTTTCATGGTCTGTGGGGTTGTATCATCCCACAGACCTCAAGTTTCAGGTGCAGAGTAGTTGGCTTTTCCAGGAAAATATTATAAATAGCAAGCTCTACAAATCCAGACTGTGCAGTGCCAAGTAACCTGTGTTTTTCCATGGACAAGGCAATTTTCTCATGCTTATAGTACAAAAAGTGGCACTCATGGGTAGTCGGAATGGGTAGGGGGAGTCCCTCCACTGGAGCAGATCTCATTCTGGGTTTAGCAGATACCTAGCTGGCATGCCTCTCCTTGGGATAATGGAGAGACAGAGAACTACATGCATCTCCATCTTGTTATCTCTGGCTTATGGGATGTCCTGTTCCCCAATAATCTACCCATAATTCATGCTGTGCTAAATTATGGACTCCATTCCAACCACTTGCATGATACCCCCTCACCCTCGGCAAGACAGAGAGGAGTGAGTGAGAGACAGAAGATATGTCACGAGTGCTTCTTCCACTTTTCCCTCCATTAGAGTGGAAGTGTGAGGAGAGGGAGTTAAGTATCCCCTGACCATGGTCTACACACACGCATTTGCACATGCGCATATATAGATACAAACACATATCAATGAAAGAGAAATACGAAGACACAGAACAGGTTTGGGAAATCCAAGTATATCTGTATGACAAGATAAAAGTTAAGTTCAAGGACATGGTAAGTGGACTCTGGTGGAGTGCCAGAATGTCACATCAACAGGGCCACCCTGTTATAAAACTCCATGTCGCCCAAGCCAGGAGGGGTGGTGATCTTTGGAGTTGCACTATGCAGAAGCCTTAGCAGAGCTCTTTAATGACACCAGCCACTCATATCTCCATCTCTCCCTTGACCTTTCTGATTTTAGGGATGACAGTTACACAGGCACAAGCAAAAAAAAAAAAAAAAAAAAAAAAAAAAAAAAAAAAAAAATCTAAATGAGTCCAAGACCTTCCACCAAGGCACTGAATTGCTTTTTACCTTCCTGTTGTATTTGTGGGGCTGCTCAAAATAAGTAGCAGGATGATTCATCGTAGCCTCTGGAAGTTGTCTGACAGTACTCTATTCCGGTGTCTCACTGAAGCTACTTATATCTTGTGTCACTTGGTGCAGTGACTCAGTTCCAAGCAAAGATTAATGCAGTTAGAGCATTTTGCAGAAATAGTAAATCACCCTTGCAACTGATTGCTCCTCTAGAGCTGCCTAGCCGGTGAGTTATTCATGTAGCTCTCCAGCATTGCTTTCATAAACAGATATTGTTTCATTGGTTGCTAATCATTCCCGTTGAAGTTAAAGTAGGCTCAAGGCCAGGAGAACAATGAGCTTTTATTCAAAGAAGCAAAAAGTTTGCAAGATATGCCAAAGGTCAAGCAACTCCTTGCCCCGCTCTCCTTATGGTGACGGACACTGAGTATATGTTTAAGAAGACTTTGCGTTCAAAACCATCATAATGCAAGTCTCATCTCTGCAGTCCTCTCTGGCAATCAATCCATTAAATTATTTTTTCAAAAGTTTCTTTTACCTTATTGATTGTGTTTAACACTGATATTTTCCTATGTCAAAATAAATGATGGTCACACAAGTAAATACCATCAGAAAATTTACCAGGAAGACTAATCTCCCCTTGGCTCTTTTATTACCTATTCCCAGAAGACAATATTTTTTTAGAAAAAAAAATTCATTTTTAATTTATAATGTCACAATCAATGCTTTGTTGTATGCTTCTGAATCATTCAAAGTCTTTCAGGGCTGTGATGGTACATACACCAAAAGCCCTGTAAGCACAGGTGTCTTAGAAAATTGTGTGGCACATGAGAGAGACTCAAAAGGTCTCTTGAACAGTGGACTTCAATAGTCTAGAAGGGACTACATGTCTTCCTTGAGCTTCCTTGATGCTTATTTAGATATGTGAAGCTTTACCCAATGGTAATATAAAGAAGTCATTTCAATTTGAAGCCCTCATTGCTCTCACTCCTGGACCAAGTCTATTTTGAATTCAAGCTTCTTTATTAGATTCAGTGCTCTCAAGAAAATTTATATTTCAAGTGCTCAACCAATCTCTGAAATAAAGTTGAGGGAAATCATCCTTGGAAATATCAACCTTAAAATTACGCATTGGAACACCCTTTCCTGCTTGGTTTTATACAGTCAAGATGCTAATGCGTCATACCTAGTCAAATGAAAAGTCTTTAGCACCCCCTTCCTTCATTTAATGTCTAAAGAGGCTTGGTAGCTAATTGTCTAATTTAAAAATGGCATCACTAGACAAATGAGGAAAAAGAGCTGCCTCTGGTAAATCACTGGCAAGAGACTACAGAGAAATATTTAGCTCCGTCTATTGACTCTATTGACCTCACCTCTTTTCTCTTAGAATCACTGCAGTCATGTTCATCAACTGTTATAGGCTAAATCCATGATAGCTAAGTTTGCTTCCATGGCTGACATTCAATTTTCTCCCAAGAGGATGTCATTTTCTTCTCTTTTCCATAGTAGCAGAGATGGAATTGTGTGTCCCATTCATCTTCCATATCAAGTGGGGGCTTGAGAAATGGTGGACAAGGCTGAAGCACATCACATCATGGGTCTGGCGGGCTTAAGGGAGTACATCTCTTCTTCTTTGTTAGCAAGGGTCAGGTTAGGGCCAAGTAGCATTAAAATTGTCAAAGTTCAACTGGTGAAACACAAATTCGCTTGCCAGGGCAAAGGACCTGGGCAGACTGTAGAAGCCAATGTATGGGATCCAGGTATTAGGAAAGCTTAGGTGCAGGGGGGACAAAGAGAGCAAATGGAAAGACGTCTAAAGTAATTCCAGAAGAATGCCAGATATTTCCAAGGGTTTATTTGTAGTAACCCATTTGCTACGGATTTAATGTATACTCCCTCCCCTCAAAATTCCGATTTTGAAACCCTAATTCTCAGTATGATATATTTTGTAAATGGATGTTTAGGAGATACTTAGATCATGAAGGTGAAACTCTGATGAAGAGATATACAGAGCTTGCTTTCACTTTCTGTCCTGCACCACGTGAAGATACAAGGAGAAAATGGCTGGCTGTAAACCAGAATGCAGGTCCTCACCAGACCCTGGACCTGCTGGTACCAGCACCTTGATCTTAGACTTCACAGCCTCTGGTACTGTGAGAAATAAATGATTGTTGCTTAAGCCACCCACTTGATTGTAATTTGTTATAGCATCCCAAACTAAGATATGATTGGATTGCATTGCTTTATTGGTCTCACTTAAAGGACGTGATAAGTAAACATTTACCTTTAGGAAACAGAGAAATCAGTCTATGTTGTCCTATATTTTTAAATTTTTTTTTTAAAGTTTACTTATTTATTTTGAGAGAGACAGAGGCAGCATGAGTGGCGGAGGGGCAGGGAGAGAGGAAGAGAGAGAGAATCCCAAGCAGGCTCTGCACTGCCAGCATAGAGCCTGATGCAGGGCTCGAACCTACAAAGCTGTGAGATCGTGACCTGAGCCAAAACCAAAGGTTGGACACTTAACTGACTGAGCCACTTAGGCATCCCAGTCCTGTAATATATTTTAATCATTTGTATATAGCTAAGCTCCCTGATTTACCATGGTGCAACTTACAATTTTGCAACTTTATAGTGTTGCAAATGTGGTATGCATTCCGCAGAAAATGTACTTCAAAATTTTAATTCTGATCTTTCCCACGGCTAGCTATATGCAATACATTATTCTCTAATGATGCTGAGCAGTGGCAGCAAGCCACATCTCCCAGTTAGCCATGGGAACACCTGGGACAGACAACTGATCCACTTACAACCATTCTGTACCCACGCAGCCATTCTGTTTTTCATTTTTAGTACAGTATTCAATTAGTTACATGAGATATTCAACACTTTAGTATAAAATAGCTTTTGTGTTAGATGCTCTTGCCCAACTGTCAGCTACATAAGTGTTCGGAGCATGTTTAAGGTAGGCTACTGAGCTATGATTGATGTTCAGTAGGTTACATGTATTCGATGCATTTTCAGGTTGCAAGATTTTCAATTTATGATGGGTTTGTCAGGAGGGAACCCCATCACACATTGAGGAAGACCTGTTCTAGCTAATAGGGTCCAAGGAAGACCTGTATCTAGCTAATAGGGTCAGAGGAAAGTAGTCTTTAATATCCCTTTAGCCTTTTTTTTTTTTTAACTTGGCACAGTAAGGATGAAGCAGAATTTCCTTTGAAACTTGCTAAGACAGAATGATTTTTAAGTGACGTCTCTACTTTTGTACCAAGACAGAGCCACTGCTCCAATGTTACCCCTAACAACCACCAAGAGGCTGATATACTTACTGCATAAAGTCTAAATAACCTGACAATCCACAGCAGCACTATCCAATAGAACGTCTTGCAATGTAAGAAATATTCTATATGTGCACTCTCCAATATATGGCTATTAAGCACTTGAAATATGGCTGGAGCAGCTGAGGAAATGAGTTTTAAATTGTATTTAATTTCAGTTAATTTAAATTTAAATATCCACTTGTGTTGGACATATTGGACTGTGACATTGCTATAGATTCAGCATCATCTGCCTTACTTCTTTTCAGATACTTTGGAATTATTCTAGGCAAAGTATATGTCTCAGGCCAGTTCTCCACCACTGTGTGAACTTATGAACCCAATAAGTATATCATATCATATGGGTTTATTTCACTTTTGACTCTCATTGGAAAACCATCTACCTTACACACACCCTTCCATATTGCTTCCCAACATATTTATATAAAAACACACAGTCTTGGGGTGCCTGGCTGGCTCAGTTGTTATAACATACGGCTCTTGATCATGGGGTTGTGAGTTCGAGCCCCATGTTGGGTGTAGAGACTGTGTAAACAAATAAACTGTAAAAACAAACAAAAAACCCACACAGTCTTCATGTTTGACATTGAAAAATATCCATAAACTTCAAAAGATATCTACGCAGCTAGGGCTTTCACTTCTGTTTATTTTGACCAAAGCTATTACAGTCACGACCAACTTTTATTCAGTAAGCTTATCTTTTAAAATAGCTATAAATACTAGCAAATCATATGGGAAATTGAGTTTGTGTGGAAAGCGACAGGAGAAAAAAAAAAGAAACGAGTCTTTGGAAAAGCTGTATATTCTGGTTTATTGTGGATGTGGCTGTGGAGAGACATCACGGCTAAGGAAATCAGTACACTCCTAAGAATCATAAAAACCTGCATTCCAGTTCCAGTTTTACCACCTGCTAGCTGTGTCACGCCACTGGCCAAGTTAACAACCCTCTCTGAGTCTGAGACTCCTTATCTGTAAAAGAATATCTTCATTCTTAACTCTTAAAGTCATTGTGAAGACGAAATAAGATAATATATGCAAATAGCTTACTACACGCTAGACTTCAAATATGTTAATCCCTTGCATTTCTACTTTTTTAAGCAAATATTTTGAAATATCTGAAAATTAATCAAAGCTATGTATGTTCAAGAAATATTCAATCAATCAGACATTTCTGTGAAATAAGAATTCAGTGTGATTTTGTAAGTAGGCTCTATAAAGCCAGAGTATCTCCGGGCCCCAGGCAGATGGTCATATTCGGGGAGGCGGGGAGAGGAAGAGAAGAGAAAGCTTCTTTTTCAGAAAATCCTCTTTGGTTGGCTCCTTCATTACGATTCGGCAAAGTGCCACTTACAACAGATGGATATGAATACAGGCAACCAAAGAGGCTGTGCTTGTACCCCAAGTCTTGGCATATGGCACCAAATTCTCTGTCAAAACAGCTGCTGTGCACTTGTCCCACCTGCAGTTGCGAGGCTTTGCCAAGGGTGTCCAAGCGTAGAGAAGAACCTGCCGTCAGGTGGTTCTCCTGGGTTAGAAACCGTACCTTTTGCACCTAGAGCACTAGGAGCCCCTTTCAAACTCCTTTAGAACTTTCTTTCGACTCCCTGGGAGTGAAGGAGATATTTAATCATTCAAGTACAACATGTATCCTTTCATTACCATTGAAAACACAACTAAGTCTTGGTAGAAAAAAGTAGAGAGGTACTCAAATCTCAAGTCGACTATTTACTTGCAGTTCGATAAATTTATCAAACATCTTTGATCCTGAGTTGCCTCCTCTCTGAGTGGAAATAAACAATACTTGGAAGGAGTGTAGTGATGATCAGAAATAATAATGCAAAGAGGAGTTACGGTGGTCTCGGGCATACAGTAGTGATAGCCTGCATATACTGACTGCTTGTTATATATGAGATATATTCCAAATGTTCTACAAGAGTCGGCCATTTAACCCTCACATCCACCTCACAAACGAATATACTTTGCGAAATAGGTGAGGAAACTGAGGCAGCATGAGTTTCAATCATTTGCCCAAGATCATGAAGCTAGACAGGTTTGGAGTGGGGATTAAAACTCAGGCAGTCTGGCTCCAGAGGCTGCACACTGAACCATGATCGTAGGTGTTAAGGGAATGGTTACTATTTTTATGGGGGAAAAAAAGACTCACAGGAAATTGAGTATGTTAATGACCCCTCTATTGGTGAAAAGCAAATGACAGCTATAGAATCTGTGAATGATTTCTAACCGGCACTTTTTGCTTAGGTAGGAAAAATTTGCTAAGGGAAGGATAATTCAAAGTCACTCCTTTTTATGGGAACCCAGAAATAGTGCTACAAAAGTCAAAAGCATTACAGGCATATTACAAAGAAGCAGTGATAATTTAAGCAATTGGGAAATCCTGAAAGAATTGTTTTTATATTTTAATTGCTGGCAGAATAAATTTAGTTAATGGGTTTTATATTCTTAAATTTACATTTGATATTAATCCTAGTCTATATTTATATGTGATTCTACATACAGCACATTAAATAGCCTGACCTGATAAAATTGATTTTATTAAATCTGGCAAAAATTAACCACTTGTTGAAACCAGATTGGTCTCAAGTGTATAGTTGAAACTTTTTTTTAATCAGGTAGATTTCATTTTTTCCCCCCTCCTATCAAGGTCTATAGACCTAAGGAAAGGAATATCAATTGAGGGCTACAACAATGTTAAAAAGCAGATTCATTTAGACTGGTTTTTAAGCTTACAGAAATAAAAAGTCCTTACTGTGCTTACTTTGAACACTCAGAACATGCAACACAGTCTTTTATACTATAAAGTAGCAAGTCCTAAAATATATACTTTTTGCTCAATATAAAGCCTGTCATGAGAAAGAGTGTTAAGAAACTGGACACAGATTGAGATGGAAGCACATATAATTAGGCAAATGCACCTTAACAGATAAAGAAAAAAGATGGACAAGAAACAGAAGGAAGAGATACATCTCAGCTTCCCTAAATTTTGTTCTCTGTTCTCTCAGTTCAGCTCTGCCAGGGCTCTCCTTCCCTACACTACTGTCCAGAAAGTACATCCAGGCAGAAATCTAGGGGAATAATAGGGTCAGCCATATATGACTGACTGCCTTCTCGGTCTCAGGGCTGTCTTACCACTTGCTGAATAGCTACGTAGAGGCGCATCATACACTTTTCACAGTTTTCTAGCTATTTCTGCCGTGAGGCATGGGAAGTTAAATAACGGCTCCCCAGAGATGTCTCGGCCCTAATCCCTGGAAACTTTGAATATGTTATCTTACATGGCAAAAGGGAATTTGCAGATGTGGATAAATTAAAGATCTTGAGATAAGGAGATTATCCTGGAATACCTGGTGGGCTCAATGTGATCTCTTTAGGAGAGAGAAAAAAGAAGGTCAGAGTCAGAAAGACAGAGAGGCTGGAGAGCCTGGATGGTTCAGCTGGTTAAGTGTCTGACTTTGGCTCAGATCATGATCTCATGGTCTGTGAGTTCGAGCCCCATGTCGGGCTCTGTGCTGACAGCTCAGGGCCTGGAGCCTGCTTCAGGTTCTGTGTCTCCCTCTCTCTCTGCCCCTCCCCCACTCACACTCTGTCTCTCAAAAAATGAATAAACGTTAAAAAAATTTAAAAAAAAAAGACAGACAGAGAGGTGACAACAGAAGAAGTGGCTGGGATGACACACAACCATGAGCCAAGGAATGTGGGCTGGCACTCGAAGTTGAAAAAAGCCAAGGGAATAGATTATCCTCCAGAAGAAATGCAGACTTGCTGACCCACTTTGAGATCTGTGAAATGTAGAATAATAAATGTGTGATATTTTAATGTACTAACTGTGGTGATTTGTTTTACAGAAGGAATAGAAAACTAGTAGTACAGGAGAGGTAGTCTTGTAACAATCTCTATCTCTCAGGATGTAGAAATTTATGCCTACACATTTAAGTGTTCTTCCCACCACCTCCAAATCTTGAGAACCTAGTATGGATAAATAACTGTAATAGTATCTCAAATAGGAAGAAGGGGTCTGAGCTATTGGTATTTGACCAGGAAAAAAAGAGAGAAAGAAAGAAAGAAAGAAAGAAAGAAAGAAAGAAAGAAAGAAAGAAAGAAGAAAGAAAGAAGAAAGAAAGAAAGAAAAAAAGAAAGAAAGGACAAGAACTAAATGAAATGAAACTTACTTCATTTGTTCAACAAATAGCCTCATTGAAGATTCTACCCAGAATGTAGAAAACTGAAAAGTTGTTCCCTCTCAACAAATTAAAAAGCCAAGATAATCTATAAAATAATAATGCTTCTTGAATCTATGCAAGAGTTAAGTTTGCAGGACAAATACCTTGGCTGTAGTTTAAGGAAAGAAAAGCACTTCCAAAGAGAGGAGGTCAAAAGCACTGGCTTACCTGTAGAAGAACATAGGAGGAAGATGATGCTGGCATACAATTGACAAGAACAATTCAGCTAAAATTATTAAAGAATTCCTATAAAGGCCGAGTATAGGCTAGCACAGAAGTATAGAGCCTGGGAGATTCAGATATAAGGGGAGTCCTCACCTACCAGCATATTCTTCTCTACGTACTTTCATGGTGTGTTCATGAGAAAGATCAGGGACAGGGCAGAAAACCAGAGAAATAATTTTCTATGGTTCAGTGGCTTAAGTGTGGAAGATGTGAGAGACCAACACTGCAGAAAAGCCATGTAAATCCCACATGAACTTTTCTCCCCTTAGGACAAATAGTTTCAAAACCTTGAGCGGATGAGGGAAAGATAACAAACTCTGCCATTCCCAAGGCACACACCCATTGCAACTATGGAAAAGTAAAGAAAAGAGAGAAAGAGAGAGGGGAGAGGAGAGGGAGAAACAAAGATAGGAGGAAATCACCTTTCCTTTTCCCTCTTAGGAAAGACCAGTTAATCATCCTGGGCACAGACCATTAAGAATCTTTTTACCTCCATCCACATCATTGCAAATGGCAAGATTTCATTCTTTTATATGGCTGAGTAATATTCCATGGAGTGAGAGTATTATGCTAAATGAAATAAGTCAGAGAAAGACAAATACTAAATGATTTCATTCATATATGGAATTTAAGAAACAAAACAAATGAGCAAAAGGAAAAGAGAGAGAGAGAAAGAGAGAAGGAAGCAAACCAAGAAACAGACTCTTAACTATAGAGAACAAACTGATGGTTACCAGAGAGGGGGGATGAGGGGTTGGGTCAAATAGGTGATGGGGATTAAAGAGGGCACTTTTTGTAATGAGTACCCGGTGTTGAATCACTATATTGTACACCTGACACTAACATTACACTGTACATTAACTGACTGGGATTTAAATAAAAACTTAAGAATAAGGAGTCTCTTACCAGTAGGGGAAAGAAAAGGATCACTGAGAAACAGGGACATAGGGGCTAAGGTAAATCTTGGCCCGCACAAGTATAACACACCTCCACCACTGCCGTCCAGTACAGTTGTGTTACAGTTAACAAGTAGCTAGTTACCAAGTAGCTGGTAACAGAACTGTAATGTTATAGGGTGGAAGAAAGTGGAGAGAGATATTCTCAGAGGCAGGGGCATAGAGGAAGCCTGAAAGCTGAGGATGCAGCAAAAATGTGGAGAAAAATCTTCTGACCAACCATTCCACACTGGAAGCACAGGGGGAGGATAGAGGAATTTGAAATGGTATGCTGGGGTTAATCAATAGCAACAATAAAACCCAAACCTAGCTCAGCTCCTGGCTACACTGACTTAGTCCCCCACAACCCTCCAAAAACAGCCCTGCGAAATGTAGCCAGTAAAAGAAAGACACCTGATACAAGGGAACAAAAATCACATTTGCAGAAAACAGAGAAAATTAATGAAATCAAAACTATTCCTTTCTAAAAAACAAAGTGTTTGTTTGTTTGTTTGTTTGTTTTTAGAGTGAGACAGAGAGTGCAAGCAGGGGAGAGGGGCAGAGGGAGGGTGAGAGAGAATCTCAAGCAGGCTCCGCGCTCAGTGAGGAGCCTGAGGTAGGGCTAGATCCCATGACCCTGGGATCATGACCTGAGCCAAAAGCAAAAGTAGGATGCTCAACTGACAGAGCCACCCAGGTGCCCCAAAAGCTATTCCTTTTTTTATCAATAAAATTTAAAAATAACTTGAAAACAAAACACCTTCCAATCAGTCTGATTAAGAAACAAAAAAGCAGACAAATATTATCATCATTACATAAGAGCACCATTATAGATACTACAGAGATTACAAGAAAAGTAAGGGAATGTTATAAACATCTTCATGTCAGAAAGTCCAACAATATAGATAAAATGGGCGAATTTGTTGAAAGATACAAATTGCCAAGTTTCACTCAAAAAGAAATGAATAATTTAGATAACCTAAGCCTATAAAACTTCTCGATGAAAATCTTTGTGACCTTGGGTTAGATTTCTTACATATGAAGCCAAAAGCATAATTTGCAAAACAAACAAATTAGCAGTTGAACTTCAACAAAACTAAAATGGTCTGCTCTTCAAAAGACATTATTAAGAGGATGAAAAGACAAGTCACAGAATGAGAAGAAAATATTTTCAAGTCACATATCTGATACCATTCCATTTATATAACATTTTGAAAAAGGCAGAATCAGAGCAACAGAGAAGAGATTACTTATTTCCAGAAGCTTGAAGTGAAGAAAGGATTTGACCTCTTCTTTAGGTTTATTGTGGGGTGTTTGTTACACAATTCTATGCATTTACCAAACTCACAGGAGGGTACACCAAAGAAGGTGAATTTTACTGTTAATATAAATTATACCTCGATAAAACCAAGTAAAAACAAAAAGAATTCTCATTTGTGCTGCAGAGATATACAAAGCAGAACAAGGTTCCTGTTATTTTAGGGTACAAATAGTGCTGGGGAAGGCAGACAACAGGAAAATGCATAAATCCATAACATGTCATTTGACTGACTGACACACCTCCATTTGGCTGAGTTTATACTCAGTTTATACTAATGAGTGTGATAAGAAAGAAACAGGGCAGGCTAAAACAGTATGCTTCTCAAATTCGTTCATGTAATGACAAATAATAACACTTAGTATCTAAACAGTACATTGAATTAAATGTTTCTAGGGTTGTTCCTAGTCAGAAGGAATTCATGGCAGCTTGGAGGCAGGAAGATAAAGTCTCCCCAGGCATTGTCTGCCCGTCCCGTGAGGTAAGGGGATCAATATTTGGCAACTATGACAATTCATGGCACCCAGACTGGAAAATCCTAAGAAAAGGGCAAAAATGGGAAGCTGGCTTCTATTTTAGATAGGTGCCCCGGGTGAAACGTCTGGAAACATAACGTTTGAATAAAGACCTAAATGAAATAAGCAAGTCTTAAAAAAAAAATCTGGGGGATGATTGTCCCATAGAAAGAAAGAACAATTAAAAAAGAACCCGTTCCCAAGAAAATAACTTTGGCAAGTCAGAGAAAGAGTAAGAACTCTGGAGCTGGGGAGACATGAGCAATGGGAATTTTGACAGAAGTTAGAAGGTGAGGTCAGAGAGGTGGTCAGGAGCCAGATCACTGAGATCTCAGACATGACAGTAAGATATCTGGAGTTTATTTATGTATAATATTAAACCATTAGAGTGTTTTGAGCAATGGAGTAATATGATCTTATTTATAGTTTTAAAAGATCAATATGACTTTGGGGTCAAAACTGTTTGGGGTCAGAGGTACAAGCAAAGAGATGGTTAGGTGGCTAGAATATTAGCCAGGTGAAAGATGCAAAAAGTTAATTCATGTCTTAGCTGGGAAATGGGTAACAACTAGTCAGATTAGGGAAAGGATCTAAAAATGTCCTGATGAATTAGATGTGAGCATGAGAGGAGAAATGGCATTAAATGCTTCCTAGATTTTTGGTTTGAACAACTGAGTAAATGGTGATACTATTTAGTGAAATGGGGAAGATTAGGGAAAAGCATGTTGGGACATTTGTATATGTTAATTTGATGTGCCTATTGGATATTCATGTGGTGATGTGAAATAGACAGCTGGAAACGGAAAATATATATTTGGAAGTCATCAGTATGTAGATATGTGTTTGCTCATGTATTTAAACCATAGGAATAAATGAGATCATCCATGTAAGGAAATATAAAGGAAAGTCAGAGAGAGCAAGAGATACTTAAAATGAGTAGAAAGTGAGATAAGGGAAAACACCAGATAAACTTGGTGTCCTAGGAGTCAAATGAACAGAAATGTTTCCAAAAAGATGAAGTGACCAACGACATAAACTGTCTCTTCTTCATTTTCACAACATCAAGTCCTGGCTAATGTAAAAAACAGCTACCTGCAAAACGATGCACTGCAAGTAAGACATCCATCCTGAGGAATCTATGATATGCAATAGTAAAGTCAAGATTAAGACTATTACTCATTTCAAAGACTCAGATATTGGGTGTGTTACATCTGAAGCTTTAGAGGATTCGGTAGAAGAGTGTCATATATTGGAATCTGTTGGCCCCTGTTTTGCATCCTTCAGTATGGGGAAGACAAGTTAGCACTACTGAATGCAGGCAGAGAAGAGCAGGAGAACCATTCTGCTCACTTTTCAGACTGTAGTCTGCCAGTGATCCCAGACTAACAAACGCCAGAGAATCATGCGCCTATTAAGTTGCATGAGTCATATTCTCTTCTATCCTAAATAAATTTGGTGCTCAGAAATCCAGATACCAAGAGAGTCAGAGGAATTGGCAAAATGGATCTCAGCAGACGTCCAGCAAGCATCTGCTGCCAGGCAGAGGTAATAATGCCTCGCTGCAAACTGCACTGATAGAATTGGCCACAGCCTAGGGGCAGACAGCAGATTAGTTCTGTGTCAGTATCCCAAACAAGGCAGAAGCAGAGGCTGAGGCAAAGGGAAAAGCTCATAAGCCAAGTCCATAAGGGTATATAGGTAAGTTCCCAGAGCCTGTTACTGTTTCGAAGAGTGAATGAAATCAATCAAGAGAGTCGGGATAAAAGGTATGGTTAAGCAACATTTTGTAATGTGTCATCTGCCAACTGAACCTCACACAATGAAAGCGTCTCACATTTAAGTTGGGTTTGAGAGGTTTAGACTGCCAGGAAACCTCAAATATGCCCCAAAAAATGCATAAAATTGATATCCACCAGCCCAAGGCAATCCCCAGACTTTTCTATGCTCATCAAAGTAACTGGGCTGATGAATCCATAAAGCATGCTCTGGAGCTGTTCTGTAATATGGCAGCTACTAACCACTGTAGCTATTACATTTAAATTTATTAACATGTAAAATATTAAAGACTTTTTTTCTCAGTCACACTAGTCTCATTTCAAGTGTACATGTGGTGAGTGGCTAACTGTCTGGTTAGTTCCAAAGAACATTCTAACATTCCTATCTGTTGGACAGTACAGCCATAGGAAATAAATTACCAAATATACTGATGCGTGAAGACAGTGGGAGACAGCACACAAAGTTCCCAGCCCAGGAGGCAGGATCTGGAATAGCCATATTGACTCACCAAACAATGCACTGCAGAGACAGGAAAGGTTGTCAGCCGCGTGCCATAATCTTGGACCTTCTAGCTCCAACACTTAACAACACTATCCCAAAGCAGTGGAATATCATACATGTTCTGGAGGGGTGACTGTTACAAGTTATTTTCCCTTTCCCTCTTTTTATAATTAGGAGATCATTTCTTTTTTTTTTTTTAATGTTCTTCACTATTAAATTATTTGGGAGGTAATGCAAAGTCAGAAACAAAGGATAACAATGTATAATTCTAATATAGGAAAAGAACAAAGAACTGACAACAAGAATTTAATCTACCACAGAGAATGTAGGAAGACAAAAGGAGCAAGGAGTCTTACTGAGCCTTATTACATCACCAAAACAAGGAAAAAAGGGAATTCTACACCCTTCATTAATTGCAGGGCTACCACCAGAGTTTTCTGATAAGTAGACCACAGTGAGTCAGCACTTATGAATGGGTCCAGCCATCAGAGGAAGCAAATTCAAATAGAACCAATACCTAGAAAGACAGGTCTCATGGAGAAAACAGCAACTAGAAAACACACACACACACATACACACACACACACACACACACACACACGAAAAGAAAGTAAACAAAACAAAACAAAAAGAATAGAAAATACAAGATCATTTATAGAGATTCAGAGCATGAAGTAAATTTCTGGAAACATATAGTTATATACTTATAATTTAAAATACAATTGATGAGGGGCGCCTGGGTAGTTCAGTCAATTGAGCATCCGACTCTGGATTTTGGCTCAGGTCATGATCCCAGGGTTGTGGGATTGAGGCTTGTGTCAGGTTCCACACAGGGCATGGAGTCTGCTTAATATTCTCTCTCTCAGTCTCTGCCCCTCTCCCCTGCTTATGCTCTCTCTCTCTAAACGCACACATAAAATAAAATAAAATAAAATAAAATAAAATAAAATAAAATAAAATGATAAAACGAGAGAATATTCACTATTAAAACGTGAGTTAGGGGGCACCTGGATGGCTCAGCCTGTTAGGCATCCCGCTTTGGCTCAGGTCATGATCTTACAGTTTGTAAGTTCGAGCCCTGCATCAGGCTCTGTGCTGACAGCTCGGAGCCTAGAGCCTGCTTCGGATTCTGTGTCTCCTTTTCTCTCTGCTCCTCCCCCACTTGCACTCTGCTCTCTCTGTCTCTCAAAAATGAATAAATGCTAAAAAAAATTAAAATAAAAAAAAATGAGTTAGTGGCCTAGAAGGGAAAGTAGAAGAAATATCTCAAAGAGCGCATAAGTTAAAAAATAATGGAAATAATACAGAAAAAGAATCAGATATTTGGCTGCATTTGAAGAAAGCCTCATTGACCAAAAACAAAATAAAACAAACAAAAAGTATTACAGAAGAAGAAAAAAGAATAGACGGACAAAAGAATATTATCAAACATATACAGGAAGGAAATTTCTCCAAGTTGAAGGACATGAATCTACAGCTTTAAAGGATATACCAAATTCCAAGAAGGTTTGATGAAAGGATGAAACCTATCTATACACATATTTTGGTAAAAGTCCTGAATTCCAAGAACAATAATAATAAAACTAATGGTTTTCAGAAGAAAAGTACAAAATAGTTACAAAGAAAAAATAAGTAGTTCTAGTATCATAATTTTGCAAATAAAAATGTGTAAAAAGATATTTTTTTAACTTTTTAAGTTTATTTATTTATTTTGAGAGAAAGAGCAAGCAGGGAAGGGACAGAGAAAGGGAGAGAGAGAGAATCCCAAGCAGACTGTGTGCTATCAGTGTGAAGCCCAATGTGGGGTTCGAAATCATGAACCGTGAGATCATTACCTGAGCCAAAACCAAGAGCCCAACGTTTATTTAACCAACTGAGCCACCCAGGTGCCCCTAAAAAGATGTTTTTTTTTAAAAAAAAAGAAAATCCTACTCAGTAATTATTTTGGTCTATGGAGGTCAACTTTCTGTGCACCTTTTACATCTAAGATTTTTTTTTCTGTTCCTCTTGAGATCTAGTTTGGTTGGGTATAATATAGTTGGCTATAATAGGGTATAATATGTAACTTTAGTTATATTATAACTAATATAATTCTAGGTCCAATTATTTTTCTTACAACTTTAAAGGTTTTATCTCCAATGTTTTTAAGTTTATATTTTACTTAAAATGCGACATAAAGAGTGATGTCACCAAGACAGTGAAGGAGATCCCAGCTACCATTCCCCCACAAAGAACAACAATTTGCTCTCCACAAACAAAAATAGCTCTGGGAGAGCACAGGAGTCCACTTAAGAAACTTCAGCTTTTTAAGAGCAAAACACTTATAAATAACTGCACAAAAATGGGTAGGAAGAACAGTTCCTTTTGCCTGCATCATCCCATCCCCCAGGCAGGTGTGCTTAGTGCCAAGACAGAAATTACCCTCATTGGGAAAAGGAGAATGGAGTGAGTGACCAGCTTCTTCAGCTTTCTGGGGCATGGCACAGAGGATCTGTCTCACTTTTATGTGACCTGGAGACCAGCTGCAATGTCTGGAGACTGACAGAGACAAGGAAGAAAGGGAGAGACCACCAGTATCAGCGATGTAGTGGAATGACCATGGTTCCCAGGAGCTTGCTCTGCAGAGGATGCCAGCAGCCTTTGCCACTCAGGGTTCCAACAGCCCTTGTGGATGCTGTGGACTCCCACAATTCACATCACTGAGGACCTTATAGAATGCAGTGGACTGCTCTTCAGGGAACCCCAGGAGCTTTTGCCATTGAGGAAACCAATGGTCAGCAAAGCTACTGCAGACTTCCTGCAGATTTCACCACTGAGAACACCGTAAGGTTTTTTTTTTTTTTTTGCATTCACAGATTCCAGCTGCCTAAATGAATACCCCTTTACCCCCCACACAAACACTGCCTCCAAGAGCTACTCTAGCCAGTGCTGCCATGGACACCCTGGGCCTTGGGATTCATGTCAGCAGCCATCCCCTGAGTACACAAGTACTTGATGTTACTCCAGGCCTCTATAGCCAACCCCCACTGCCATGCATGCACCTGCAGCTAGCCCCTGCAACCACATGAGTGCACACCAATAGCCCAGTCCCCCATAGCTGCTCAAGTACCCAGGGCCAGCCTCACTTCCTGCCATTGGCCTTCTTAACTGCCAGGTGTGCCTGTAGCTATTTTTTGCAGCAGTACACTTGTATGCCACCAGGCCCAGCTCCTGTCACCAAACCTCCACTGCCATGCACACATTTGTGTCTAGTTCCACAGCCACGTGAGTTTATGCTGATAGCCAATGTGCTCATAGCTGCTCTTATACCAGGACCTGGTCCCAAGCACTGTCACAGGACTATACCACCATACATGCCTGCAGCTAGCTCCTGCCATCTCACAAGTGCACACCAATAGCCTGGGGCTCCCCAGCTTCTCATGTGCCCGCATGTGGCCCTGACACCCACCACTGGCCCTGGTACTCCGCACTGTGCAAGTGCATGCAGCCAGCCCATGCCACCATATGGGTACCTGTAGCCAGAACCCATAGTTAAGTGTATACACACCACCAGCTCCAGCTACCAGTGTCACCTGCCCCATTCCCTTGCCACTGGAACTGGAGGTGACATTCCAGTGGGCCTCGATAACCCTTGCAGCCACCATGGACCAGCTGCAACTCTCACTACTAAAAATCACATAGTTATCAATGTCATGGACCCTAGTTACCTAAGCCAACAAGATACTATGTCCCCTCAAACCCAAAGCCAACATTTACCCCACACATGGCACCCCACACCACTAGACCTGAGGCAATACCAGACTCCAGTGTTCCCCTTCCCACAGGTTAAGGTCTTTTCTTACCAAAGCCAATCCATAAAATCTCAAAGAGGTGACTGTTTCATCAAATGTGCAGGCAATTACACAAAGGTATAGGGATAATGAAGAATCAAGGAAAGATGACAACACCAAAGGAACATAACAAACTTCCAGTAACTAACCCCAAGCAAATGGAGATCCATGAATTGCCTCACAAAGATTCAAAACAATTGATCAAAAATAGCTCAGGGAGAGGCTTTCATTCAAAATAGGAGAGATAAAAAGTTTCCCAGACAAACAAAAACTAAAGGAGTTCATGACCATTAAACCAGCCCTGCAAGAAATTTTAAGGGGGAATCTCTGAGGGGAGAAAAGATGAAACAAAACAAAAAAGATGAAAAGCAACAGACTAGAAAGAACCAGAGAACACCACCAGAAACTCCAACTCTACAGGCAACATAATGGCAATAAATTAATATCTTTCAGTAATCACGCTAAATGTCAATGGACTAAATGCTTCAATCAAAAGACAGAGCGTAAGAGAATGGATAAGACAACAAGATCCTTCTATGTGCTGTTTACAAGAAACCCATTTTAGACCTAAAGATACCTTCAGTTTGAAAGTAAGGGGATAGAGAACCATCTACCATGCTAATGGTCACCAAAAGAAAGCCGAGTAGCCATACTTATATCAGACAATCTAGATTTTAAAATAAAGACTGTAATGAGATGAAGAGAGCATTATATCATAATTAAGGGGTCTATCCACCAAGAAGATCTAACAATTGTAAGCATTTATGCTCCAAACATGAGAGTACCCAAATATATAAATCAATTAATCACAAACATACAGAAATTCATTGATAATAATACCATAATTATAGGGGACTTCAACACCCCACTTACAGGAATGGAAATATCATCTAAATAGAAAATCAACAAGGAAAAAATGGCTTTGAATGACACACTGGACCAGATGGACTTAACAGATATATTCAGAACATTTCATCCTAAAGCAGCAGAATACACATTCTTTTTGAGTGCACATGGAACATTCTCCAGAATAGATCACATACTGGGACACAAATCAGCCCTCAACAAGTACAAAAAGATTGAGATCATACCGTGCATATTTTCAGACCACAATGCTATGAAACTCGAAATCAACCACAAGAAAAAATTTGGAAAGACCACAAATAGTTGGAGACTTAAGAACATCCTACTAAAGAATGAATGGGCTAACCAAGAAGTTAAAGAGGAAATTAAAACGTACATGGAAGCCAAAGGAAGTGATAACACCACAGCCCAAAACCTCTGGGATTCAGCAAAGGCAGTCATAAGAGGGAAGTATATAGCAATCCAGGCCTTCCCAAAGAAGGAAAAAGGTCTCAGATGCACAACCTAACCTCACACCTTAAAAAGCTGGAAAAAGAACAGCAAATAAAACCCCAAACTAACAGAAGACAGGAAATAATAAAGATTAGAACAGAAATCAATGCTATAGAAACCAAACCAAACCAACGAACCAACCAACCAACCAAACAAACAAACAAACAAAACAGTAGAACAGAACAATGAAACGAGGAGCTGGTTCTTTGAAAGAATTAACAAAATTGATAAACCCCTAGCCAGTGTGATCAAAACAAACAGGAAAGGACCCAAATAAAATCAAAAATGAAAGAAGAGAGATCACAACCAACACTACAGAAATACGAACAATAATAAGAGAATATGATGAGCAATTATATCCCAATAAATTGGGCAATCTGGAAGAAATGGGCAAGTTCCTAGAAACATAGAAACTACCAACTGTAGGGGCGCCTGGGTGGCGCAGTCGGTTAAGCGTCCGACTTCAGCCAGGTCACGATCTCGCGGTCCGTGAGTTCGAGCCCCGCGTCAGGCTCTGGGCTGATGGCTCGGAGCCTGGAGCCTGTTTCCGATTCTGTGTCTCCCTCTCTCTCTCTGCCCCTCCCCCGTTCATGCTCTGTCTCTCTCTGTCCCAAAAATAATTAAAAACGTTGAAAAAAAAAAAAAATTTAAAAAAAAAAGAAACTACCAACTGTAACAAGAAGAAAGAAAATTTGAACAGACCCATAACCAGTAAAGAAATCAAATTAGTAATCAAAATCTCCCAAAAAACAAGAGTCCAGGGCCAAATGGCTTTCTAGGGGAAATCCTAGACTTCAAGATGTATTACAAAGCTGTGATCATCAAGACAGTAGGGTACTGGCACAACAGACACTCAGATCAATGGAACATAAAAGAGAACCCCAAAATGGACCCACAAATGTATGGCCTACTAATCTTTGACAAAGCAGGAAAGAATATCCAATGGAATAAAGACAGTCTCTTCAGCAAATGGTGTTGGGAAAACTGAACAGCAACATGCAGAAAATGAACCTGGACCACTTTCTTATACCATACACAAAAATAAACTCAAAATGGATGAAAGACCTAAATGTAAGATAGGAAGTCATCAAAATCATAGAGGAGAAAGTAGGCAAAAACCTCTTTGACCTTGGCTGCAGCAACTTCTTACTCAACACATCTTTGGAGGCAAGGGAAACAAAAACAAAAATGAACTACTGGGATCTCGTCAAAATAAAAAGCTTCTGCACAGTGAAGGAAACAATCAGCAAAACTAGGAGGCAACCAACAGAATGGGAGAAGATATTTGCAAATGACATATCAGATAAAGGGTTAGTATCCAAGATCTATAAAGAACTTATCAAACTCAATACCCCAAAAATAAATAATCCGGTGAAGAAATGGGAAAAATCCATAGACACTTCTTCAAAGAAGACATCCAGATGGCCAACCTACACAAGAAAAAATGCTCAACATCACACATCATCAGGGAAATACAAATCAAAACCACAATGAGATACCACCTCACACCAGTCAGAATGGCTAACATTAACGACTCAGGCAACAACAGATGTTGGCAAGGATACAGAGAAAGAGGATCTCTTTTGCATTGTTGGTAGGAATGCAAACTGGTGCAGCCACTCTGGAAAACAGTATGAAGATTCCTCAAAAAATTAAAAATAGAACTACCCTATGACCCAGCAATTGCACTGCTAAGTATTTGTCTAAGGGATACAGGTGTGCTGTTTTGAAGGGGCACATGCACACCAGTGTTTATAGCAAGTGCTATCGACAATAGCCAAAGCATGGAAAGATACCAAATGTCCATCAACTAATGAATAGATAAAGAAAATGTGGAGTATTACTCAGCTGTAAAAAGAATGAGAATTTGCCATTTGCAACTACGTGGATGGAACTAGAGGGTATTATGCTAAGTGAAATTAGTCAGGGAAAGACAAATATATGACTCACTCATATGATGAATTTAAGATACAAAATAGATAAGCATAAGGGAAGGGAAGCAAAAATAATATAAAAACAAGGAGGGGGACAAAACATAAGAGACTCTTAAATACAGAGAACAAACTGAGGGTTCCTGGAGGGGTTGTGGGTGGGGGGATGGGCTAAATGGATAAGGAGCATTAAGGAAGACACTTGTTAGGATGAGCACTGGGTGTTATACATAGGGGATGAATCACTGAAATCTACTCCTAAAATCATTACTTCCCTATATGCTATATTGGAGGGGAGGTGGGTAGGGGGGGATGGGTTAAACAAGTGACGGGTATTAAGGAGGGTACTTGTGATCAGCACCAGATATGGTATGTAATTGATGAATCACTAAATTCTACACCTGAAACTAATATTGTACTGCATGTTAACTAGCTGAAATTTAAATAAAAATTGGGAAAAAATGTTGAGGGAAATAAGCAAAGAGATGACGATCATGAGGTAAGTTTTAGAAGAAATAAAATGGAGAAGCAACAAATACATAATTGGTGTATTTTATGAAAAAAGTAAAAACCACCATGAAACCAAATCAATATTTGAGGAAAAAACATGTGACATGATTCGAGACTTAAATCTTCATATTGAGACTCACAATATGAGGCTAAATTAAATACAGACACCTCTACAGGATAAATTAATTTAACTGGAGTTATATGTCAGGCTTGAAAGCTTAAAGGAATTACCACAAAGTTCCTTTGATTCCGCATTATCGCTGAATCCCACTCAGTTTCTTCTCCAAGGTGAATTCCTAAAACAGGAAGAACTGAGGTTTCTCAATAATCACTGTGATGTGACAATGTGACATGCTACCTTGTTATTATAGAGGTCAAGAGAAGAGACACTTCATGCTACGCAAATTAGGCAAAAGTGATTTTTTTCTTAAAATATCTTATGTTTTTCCTCTTTTGAATTATTCCACCCTCATGTGAAAGCAATTTTCTTACCAAATTTTGAACTCATTTATTTGTCAGCTTTTAATTTAGACATAAACCAAAGGCCATATGTTTTTATGGCTTTTCTGACACATTTATTGCTCACCACTAAAGAAAAAACATAGCTCCATGAATTTTATATTTCACATGAATGTACTGTTTAATTCAAACTATTGCTTTTAAATTTTTGAGCAATGTTATAAATAAAAAGTTTATAATAAGGGATGCTACACTGAAGATACAGTAATTTATTCAGGCTTTATTAAACAAAAATTGATTTATGCTAAGGCTCTGTGGTTTTGACAACTGTAGTTAGAAACTGCACTGGAGTCATCCTTATCATTTAAGCCAATTTCCAGGAGGTTTTTTTTTTTTGTTTTTGTTTTTAATAGCTTTATCTATCTATCTATCTATCTATCTATCTGTCTGTCTATCTATCTATCTATCTGTCTATTTGGAAAACCACAACACTCAATTCAATGCCTCATCCTATCAGAGAGGCATGCCCTGGTTAGGATACTAATGTGGATCAATGAAAGAAAAGTAAAAGATTGAAAGATTTTAATTGATCACATCAAGGTCCAAGTATCTTTGCTATAAAGTCAATTGAAGCTGAACTAGAAATTCAATATTATGTTTCACTTAAAAGTTGACTGAATTAAAGTGATGAGGAGCTTAATGAGTTACTAAGTGAAAATGTCAACAAATCAGTTATGGCAAATTTAACTTTGGTAAAGCCAAAGAGACAAAGCTACAAGACAAAGGTAATAATTCTGAGTCAAGAAGTGTTGCTTCAAAAGCACTGTCATAGTGACAATCAGATCGTGTATATCCGCAATGTGGCTTTTTAGCAACTGTCCTTCATCTTATCTCCCTAACTCCAGTCTCCCTCCCCTTATCTTCTAAATTCTGTGATTAGTAGTGAACATAAGGGAATATGTGGTGAGCTAATGCTTATTGTTGTTGAATTTTTAAGAAATATTTGGCAAACTTTGATGGTTTCCTACAGCAGAGAGGTTGTCTTTCCTTAATAAAAGGTCAAATGCTTTAGAGTTTACTTTTCTCTTTCTTACATATACTAGAAATTAAGTCCCAGATTGACTACCTTCCGTACCTAGACGAGTAATTGAAAACTTCAAACTTGGATGTTTTGGCCAGGTTTCTCTCATGGTTTGTAACATGGATGCTGACGTGTCCAAGAACAACCAGTGTTGTAGGACATCACGACAGAATAACGAAACTATTCTTCCTTCTTAAGAGTTAACAAAATATAACAAGATCTGTACATCCTAAAGAAAATTCACTTTATTTTATTATTTGTTGTAAAGTTGTTTTATTTTATTTATTTTGAGAGAGACAGAGATAGCATGAGTGTGGGAGGGGCAGAGAGAGGGAGACAGACAGAATCCCAGGCAGGCTCTGCATTGTCAGCACACAGCCTGATGTAGGGCTTGAACTCACAAATCATGAGATGATGACATGAGCCAAAACCAAGAGTTGGATGCTTAATTGACTGAGCCACCCTGCCCCCTAAAATCACTTTAAAGGAAGAAAAAATGAAAACTCTCTGGCTCAAAGCTTATTTGTTTGGAATTTATACTGCCTTGATTTCCAAGTATGTATTTTGAGAATTGAAATAAAATCATTCCATGGTGTTCTAAACGAAATAAGAAACTTGTAACTGCACATCATTATTGAACTAATTTATTACGATTTAATTAAGAGAGTTAATGGTTTGATGCCGCATTTGTCCCACAGTTTCTGCTTTGAGCAAGGAAAAAGTGGGTTACACCGTTTCAATTCTCACCCAAACACTAGACCAGTTGCTTATTTATCCATACAGAACTTGACTGTGCTCTGAGGACAGAATCGGAATGTGTTTGCACTACATTGCAAAATGATACTTACAATTTGAGATTCGAGGCCATTCAGATATTTCAAAGAAATCCAACCTTACATGGAGAACTGAAACCGTGTACGTGATATCTGAAGACCGTTTAGTATTTTATTTGATGTAAAATAAATGGAAATGTTAAAATTAATAACAACAAAAATTTTGGCTGGTCCCAGTCTCTTGATGTCCTAAAACTTTAGACACACTTGTCTCAAATGGAAAAAAAAAAAAAAATATATATATATATACACACACACACACACATATGTGTGTGTGTGTGTGTGTGTGTGTGTGTGTGTGTAGTTGCAAATCTTAGCCTACGTCTGAGATAGCTCTAATTTTAGCAAGATCTGGTACAATCATGTGTATGTGGACATTATCCAGAGAAATTATACTTCATAGTCTAAACCTGTATACCTTCTCTAGGTCAGCAATTTCACAAATGCCCTTAATGTAAGAGAGGACTATTACAATGAAGATGGACTCATCCATAGACATTACTGTGTACATTCACCTAAAATACAGAATGTACTGAGTTCCATATGGTGGTGACAATGGAGAAACAGAAGTACTTGTAGTCTAAATAAGACACAGAAAGAGACATTTGAGTAATAGATTCAAGTATAAAACTCTATTGTATTCAGCTTAACGTTAAGATCAATAGTTATTTGGATTACTAGTCTAGGGACACATATACTCAGTCTCCAATTAATTCTAAGTGTACAAAAATGTTTATTATAATACCTTAAATACCTAAGCATGTCAGCCTATAGCACACTTCAGCCTTTTATGGCCTGGAATCTTAGGCATCCTCTTTTATCACCAAGAGAAACATGACTGAGGCAATAGTCTGGTCATACATATGTAGTTCACTCACTACACAGTGAGGCAATTAGTAGGCCAGCAGCAGTCCTGCTGACTGAGAAGACCAGCATCTCAAGCATATGAATATTTTGTACTAAGGAAGGAATTTTTTTAATTATCATATTAATTTATTTCATATATTCTCCCCAGATTTGTCCAATCTAAGTTACCAATGGTCATTCTCAATGGTGCAATGGTGGTAAACATTTCTGCATTAAATAGGAAAGAATGGATAATCTAGGCATATTTACATTTATCTACAGAATTTTAAAATCTTTAGAATTATAGATATAGCAATTCAATCTTATTTTTATTGATTCATAGTTGAATTAACTTGGAAATTTTGGATTAAAAGAAGTTCTATATAACATGGACTGACAACATTCTAGAAAATAGAAATGTAATACCTTTGGGAGCAAGGTGGCTATAAATCATTCATAAAATTGAAAATTCTTAATTTAATATTCTTTAAAATTCTAAACAAAACATTAGTATTTTACACCCTGTAAAGTATGAAATTCTCTGCTTATTCTCAAGGTCACCTTATGTCAGAAACACAAATAATGTAGATGGGTTAGCCTAGCATTTCTCAAAGTATGTTCTATGTCCCTTGTGGTACTCTGAAAAAATATCCAGTGGCTAATGTTTGAGAAACTTCACATAATATACTTCTCTGTGTTGCAGGTTTATATAATAGGAGACATATCGAAAGAAAGGCAAATTTTGTAATGAGGAAATCTACGAAATAAATACAGCATGATTATTTAAAAGACCATGGGCTCTGGAACTAAATTGAATGGTTTGGAAACCTAGCAGTGCTTCTTAGTTTTGTGAACTTGAGAATGTTACTTATCTCTCTGTGTCAGTTTTCTAAAATAAAGATTATAATAACGCCAACTTCAAACAATATTCTTGTGAGAATTTAAATTAGTTAATATATAGGGGCGCCTGGGTGGCTCAGTTGGTTAAGCATCCAACTCTTTGTTTCGGCTCAGGTCATGATCTCATGGTTCATGGGTTCAAGGCCCACATCAGGCTCTGTGCTGACGGCATGGAGCCTGCTTGGGATTCTGTCTCCCTCTCTCTCTGCCCCTCTGCTGCTCGCTCTCTGTCTCTCTCTCAAAAATAAATAAATGAACATTAAAAAGTTTAAATTAGTATATATATATATATATATATATATATATATACACACACACATGTCTGGCACATCATAAATATTGCAGAACATTTTAGTTTGTATTTTTCCAATTTAACTGGCCACCTGTATGTATGTGTATGTGTGTGTGTCTGCACCTCTTTCTTTTTTTTTTTTTTGCACATTTTAATAGCCCAAAGAATATGGCCTTGTCCAAGATCAAAAATTTTAAAGAAAGAAGAACAACACTCACAGAAGCCCAGTCTCATTTATCGGGATTCATTGGGAGTATTTGACAGGTGGTATGAGAACTTGGGTTTCCCTCATCCCTGTCCAGCTTTGAAGCATGGTGGCTTTCCACTTTTCAGCCAAGTGTCTTCTAGACTAAAGCACCTTTCTGGTTATATGTTTTCCCATTCCCTATAGACAGCTGGTTGGTCTTTAACGAGTTCATTTTCCTTCAAATGTCAAAATTCCATTATTTTTGAGATTTAGGGCAATATCATGAAGTTTCAGAAAGCGTTCAAAATCCTCCCCAAAGTTGTCTTGATAAATTGACCATATTGTTTAGTAATGGGGAAAAAAAGTTGTATGTATAAACTTTGTAAAAAAAAAAATCTAATCTTTAAATTACAAATGCTTTTGGAGGGAAAAGAAATCCAAGTTTTCTCCGTGAATAACAAAAATATAGAAGGATCATTGAAGTAATGGCTTTCTTTTTTTAATTTGTATTTCTTTCTTTCTTTCTTTTTTTTTTTTTTTTTTTGATGTTTCCTCAAAGTCTCACTGCTTTCTTTTCTTTTTGATATTGTAACTGCTTCTAGTGTACCTGAGAATCAGGCTTCAAATAAAGCTGCAGCTTTGAATGGAAACAAAGGAAGTTGTTGCCCTGGCAACGGGAACCACATAAAGTCCCCACACATCACTTCCATCTTGTGCAATTCCCTACTAATTCCTAGGTTTGCACCTAGATAGCATGGACAATGGAGCTCTGCCCTTGGACTCTTTCAGTAAGAGAAGTCATTGAAATTCTCATTAAAAGTAAGCGGTTTCACGTGGGAACATAGTGGCATACCTCAGATGTCTATTATAAATATGAAAAATGTAGATTTGTACAAATGAATCACATTTGGCCATATGGCCAATTCTAGGTAAACATCTGTTCCTTGTTTTTTGTTTTTTGTTGTTGTTGTTTTTTTTTAATGCAAACCCTGTTTGGGGAACCTCACACTTTAGGCTGTAAGGAATGAAATTTGTGAAACTGGAAAACCCTCCATATGTCTTCCACTTCTAAGCATCCCTTTTTGACTTTAGCTCTTAAACTTGCTCACTTAGGGCATGTGATGAAAAAAAAATCATCTTCAGAAGGAAAATGAAAGAATTAATACAAATTCTCATTCCTTCTATGATATAGGAACTTGCATTATCACTTAAATTTGAAGAAGTGGAAATTCTGAAATTCAGCCAAGCCCCTCACTCCACAATCAATTGTATGCCATTGACTAGAGTCAATTCATTCACTGATTCATTCATTCTTGAAAGAAAAATGAAGTGGGCACGCCTCTTATGTTCGCTGCATTAGAGGTTTAAAACAATGCAGTATAGGGCCACTGCCCTTGGGAAGCTTAAAGTCCAAGTGGGAGATGAGGTAAGCTGTAAACATGAAGAACATTAAATATTTCAGGACCTTACAGGTAGCCATCCATGAATGGTTTGAGTTTCATTGACACAACTCTAGAGAATCATCCTTTCTTTAGCCCACTGCATCAATATCACCCTTTCACTTCAGCCTCTCAAGCAATGTTCTAATCAATTCCTTCTTCTCTCATCTTCTTTTTCCCTCACCTGCAGACCCTTCCCCTTATTTTCATAAATTAGCATAGGATTGTGTTCCTGCTGTGTACTAGATATGCTAGGTTCTGGGGACAAAAAAAAGGGGTGGGTGGGATTTATAATCCACTAGGCAAAGCAGACATTAAAATGTCAATCATCACAAATAGTTATATTATTACACAAATAGTTTACCCATTACCATGCAGAGCAGCCACACTGAATTACTGGCATTTATAAAATGAGTCATTCTTCTTTCTATGCGCTTTGGAAACCTTTATCCCTTGAGTATCTGGAATGCTCAATCCCACTTGTCCAACTGGGAGTCTCTTATTCTTTCTTTATTTTCATAACAGACTGCAACTACCATCCCCAGCCTCTAAAATATCTCCTTAATTTCCAAGTCAAACATTGGAACTCCTTTTCCTACATACTTATGTTTACCAAACATATTCCTAAATGATAGCTTTTTTCATGGAGTATTAAAATTCCTTATAATTTTAGCACACTTTTAAATTGTGAGTTCTCTAACTACAATTAATATAATTTTCATCCTTCAGTAGACACTTGATAAATACCAATGGCTTAATGAATGAGTGAAGGAAAAGTATGGTCAAAATTCAATATATGAGAATGGAAGCTTGAACTCCAGAGAATAAAGACATGCTCTATATAACAAAGTTGTTAATGCATGCTGGTGGTTGCATCATAACATTATTTTGAGTGTTTTAGCCAAAGAGCATGCAAATGGATATAAATAAAATCCCCATTCCAACTCCTGTTCCCTTCCTAATCTACTTAAGATCCCATTGCTACACATTAGGCTTGGCCTGTGGGTCAGTGAGGAAACAAATTTTTTATTCTTCCAAGGAAATCAAGGAGTCTTTTTCTTCAAATGAAAGCTGTGTTATGAAACTATTTGTTAGCATGAATTGAATTCAAAGTAAAATAAATTTATTAATGGTTGATTTTCACATTGCCCAGTTAATACTGTCACTTTAATCTAGTTTTAATGGAAATTATAAGGTTTGCTACACTGCAGCCCATGGATTCTGATAAGAGAGGGGGGAAAAAACCTCACTATGAATTGTATCAGCCTCTTGCAGTTAAGAATATGAGAGATGGTGATAGGACAGAGGAGATGAACAGAAACAGAGGAAATATGAGTCAGAGTAGAAGCTGAATGTGCAGAACGTGCAGACTTTAGCAATGGCACTCAAACATATTTAGCCTTTGCCATGGAATCACTAATAAAAACTGACCTCCAAACTCTAAACGTCCTCTACTCCTCCACACCTGCCCAAACCCTTGAGACATGTTAAAACAGCCTCCCACATTTCTCCTATACTTAGGGAATCCCATCTGACCTTTCCTTTCTCTTTGGTAGCTTTCCCCTCCGTTAATGTTCAGTCAGCCTTTATTTAGTGGTGTATTAGTTCCCTAGAGCTGCTGTAACAAGTTACAAACTGGGTGGGTTAAAACAACAGAAATTTATTCTCTCAGTTCTGGGGGTCGAAAGCCCAGAATCAAAGCATTGGCAAGGGCCATGCTCACTCCCATGCTTCTAGAGAAAATCTGTTCATTGCCTCTTCTCAGTTCTGGTGGTTCCAGGTGTGTCTTTGTTTATGGCCACATCCATTCAATCTCTGCCTCTGTGGTCACATTGCCTCCTCCTCTTTATCAACACTGCCTCTGCCTCTTTCTTAGGAAGATACATGTGGTTGCATTGAGGGTCCATCTAGATAATCCAGGATAATCTTCTCAAAACCCTCAACTTAATAGCATCTTTTGCCATATAAGGTAATATTCACTGTTTTGCCATATAAGGTAATGTTTACAGGTTCTGGGGATTAGGACATGAATGCATCTTTTTTGGGGAGCCACCATCCAACCCCTTACACTTGGACAGGTTGCTAGGGTGAAAGAAGCTGCATAGGTGACAGTCGCTTCCATCAGAGCACATAGGAAGCATATACACTTTGGGTCACCATGTGGGCTCACCCCACACACTGAAAAGAAGTTTATGGTTTATGGGCCACAATACTAGACATCAGCCATAATAGCTCTCTTTTCTCACTGGTCCCTTGGAAGCTTGAATGGACACTGAATGTTGTATCAGGTGAGAAATTAAAACTGACTCAAACAATCTTTGGTGTTGAGTGTCCCTTCCTTGCTTCGACACCCCCCCAAAACCACTGCTATCTGTATACTTGCTGGGTGTTGTGTATCTGTCTCACCACTTATAGCTTCTTCAGGGTAGGAAATCACATCTTCTTCATATTTATTTAACTAACACTTCACCTAGCACCTAGTCCATTGGCTGATTTTTAGTAAGTGTGTGTTGAACTAAACTGAACTAAATCCTAGTTAGCAAGACATCTAGACTTTTGAGAAAAGTGTGGCCATTGTGAGAAGAACATTAGAGAACCCTTTGTCCTTTTTTCTCCACAATATGAAAGTATCTTTTTTCTCTTCCTACGATATACATGGCATTAGAGATAGTCTTATCTTTGGGGGTTGTTCTGTTGATTGTTTTTCCTTATTTCTGGTTGAGACAGTGATCACCAATCATTCTTCAATCACGTGTGATGTTGTGTGTCTCTTTCTTATCAAACACGATCACAAAAATTGCCAAGGAATCTGTTGATTTTGTGATTTTAAATATCCTGGGCAATTTTCCTTACATCACTTGGAAGAGTTTCCCTCTTGAATGCTTGTATTGTGAAGTGAAGCAAAGAAGAAACTAGAGAAATTGACAGTCCTGCTACCCTTGTGACCAGCCACATGGCAAATGCCTACGGTTCCTTCAAAAGAGAGCAAGGTTTGGGCAGAGGAAAGGACACCAACTTCCAAAGCAGGGAAAGAAATGTCAAGGCCATTTAAATAGTATACCGTTTCCCTATATAAAGAATAACATACTTTTATCGAAGTGGTTTATCCCTTTATATATGTATATATGCTTATACTGCTAATTATTTTAGTGTGCTATTAGGCTCAGCCATATAATTGGATATATTTAATTCAAAGGGAACTAAACAAACAAAACAGCAGGAATTGGAAGTTATTCTTGCTAAAATCAGAATTTAGAGCCCCTGGGTACCTTGAAAATATATAATTAGCATTCAGAATAATTTCACAATTTTTTTGATTTGTGTTTTGTAAAACATGAAGCACTGTATTTAGATTTGGGCTTCAAAATAAAAAAGTACACGGACATGCACGTATTCATTTATTCAATATAACATTAGGAAATTGCTGTGTAATCATGAGTGCTGCCTTAGAATGACCCTGCCCCCAACAGAAATGCTGTCAATAGATAAGACTGATGGAAAGCCTGAAGCCCCTTGGCTATCCAACATCTCATTTTATTGCTACACAAAACTGCAGTCATTTGATCACATTGGGAGTCTGGAAAAATTCTATTAGGTAATGACATCCATTTTCATGAAGCTTCCCTCATCAATCTCCTTGATTCAATTCTGTATCATGTGGCATTGAGGGACCCTCTCTCATGCTTTTCTTACCTACCTGGTAAGACAAGGCTTACGTGGAATAGTGGGTTTGGAGAGGAGAAAGGAAAAAAAGATAAAAAAGGTACAGGCAAGAATTTGGAAGCTGAAAGAGAACAGACGGGAATCCAAAGCTGAATTCAGGTGACAACAGTAGAACTAGGGATTTGCCCAGGAAGGAAAAAAAAACCAGTAAGTGCTTGTTTCAAAGAAGACAAAGATGGTATAATTGAAACATGCAGACAAGTTCTGGTTTAAAACCAGCTGGGGGCGCCTAGGTGGCTCAGTCGGTTAAGCATCCGACTTTAGCTCAGGTCACGATCTCGCGGTCCCGGAGTTCGAGCCCCGCGTCGGGCTCTGGGCTGATGGCTCGGAGCCTGGAGCCTGCTTCTGATTCTGTGTCTCCCTCTCTCTCTGCCCCTCCCCTGTTCATGCTCTGTCTCTCTCTGTCCCAAAAATAAATAAACGTTAAAAAAAAAAATTAAAAAAAAATAAA